>NC_053027.1:344259458-344559458 GCF_003073215.2 Triticum urartu | reverse complement strand
AACACCGTGTTCACTTCCCGGACTCCGCCGGAAAGAGACCATCACGGTTACACACGCGGTTGACTCATTTTAATTAAGTTAAGGTTCAAGTTATCTACAACCGGACATTAACAAATTCCCATCTGCCCATAACCGCGGGCACGGCTTTCGAAAGTTCAAATCCCTGCAGGGGTGTCCCAACTTAGCCCATCACAAGCTCTCACGGTCAACGAAGGAATAGACCTCCTCCCGAGACATTCCGATCAGACTCGGTATCCCGGTACAACAAGACATTTCGACAGGGTAAAACTAAACCAGCAACACCGCCCGAATGTGCCGACAAATCCCGATAGGAGCTGCACATATCTCTTTCTCAGGGCACACTCAGATGAGCCAGACGTCGGGTAGGCCAGCCCAGAGTTGCCCCTGGTAGCCCGGACATCGCTCAGTTGGACCAACACTCAGAGGAGCACTGGCCCGGGGGGGGTAAAATAATGATGACCCTCAGGAGAGCGACTCCCAAAGGAAAAGAAAAGGCTAGGTGGCAAATGGTAAAACCAATGTTGGGCATTGCTGGAAGAGCTTTACTTAAGGCGAACTGTCAAGGGGTTCCCATTATTACCCAACCGCGTAAGGAACGCAAAATCTGGGAACATAACACCGATATGACGGAAACTAGGGCGGAAAGAGTGGAACAAAACACCAGGCATAAGGCCGAGCCTTCCACCCTTTACCAAGTATATAGATGCATTAATTAAATAAGATATATTGTGATATCCCAACAAGTAACATGTTCCAACCAGGAACAACATCTCCATGTTCCAACAAGGAACAAACTTCAATCTTCACCTGCAACTAACAACGCTATAAGAGGGGCTGAGCAAAGCGGTAACATAGCCAAACAATGGTTTGCTAGGACAAGGTGGGTTAGAGGCTTGGTTCAACAATATGGGAGGCATGATAAGCAAGTGGTAGGTATCGCAGCATAGGCATAGCAAAAGAGCGAGCATCTAAGCAAGCAAAGATAGAAGTGATTTCAAGGGTATGGTCATCTTGCCTGAAATCCCGCAAGGAAGAAGAACGATTCCATGAAGATGACAAACGGATGTAGACGAACTGTTCCTCACAATCACGACGTTATCAGAACCAACCCGAAGAAGCAACACCGGAAAGAAGCAAACAACATAGTAAACAACCACCACATAGACATGGCATGATGCACAAACAATTATGATGCATGTCCGATTTAAGGAGGCATGGCATGGCAAAGTGCACAAACAATCCTACAAATTAAGTGGAGCTCAATATGCAACGGGTTGCATATTGACGAAACACCACATTCAAGTTATTTTGTTCGATCTCGTTTATGTACCCAACAATATTAAATGTTGGCAAACATGGCAAGAGGGTGAAGCAAAGTAAAACTACCTAACTAGTCAAGGTTAAATGAGGCTGGAAGCAACAAACAACAAATCCGGAAACTCCTCATGTGCATATATTAGGTTCGGTACTGTTCTGCCCTAAACATTATTTTAGAGTTGTTAAACATGCAAGATGATGCCACCATGTTAAACTAGGCAAAATTCCATCCCAATTACATATAAAGTTTATTAAATTCGGAGTTGCGGTTATTTAGTTATGAATTAAAGCATTTTGACATGGCATAGGAGCAAATTTACACAAACAACATTTTAAACATTTTAAACATGGATGAAAATGACATATTATTAAACTAGACAAAATTCTGAGCAAGTTTCATATATAAATCATTTTAAACCGATGCACAGTTGTGAAGTTATTAAATGCATGAAGAACAGGGACTTAACTGCAAAACTGTTTTACACTGGATATTAGACAAATTTGCTCAGGAAAAAAACGACATGGGCTGAATCTGTTGGGCGCTGGGCTGTCTCCCATGGGCTTCAACTCAACTAGTGGGGAGGAGACCGGGCATGCCATCTGGCTGAGGAGGCCCGCTAGGCCCTGGACGCGCTGGTCGCAGCCCAGGCGTGGGTCAACGCGCGGCGGCGCTCCCTCCTGCTGCTCGATAAAGGAAAGCAGAGCACGCAGCGGCAAAGGACTCGGCCACGGGCGGCGCGATGGAGGGAAGGTGGAGGACGGAGGGGAGGGGGGCTCGGTGCTGGCGTGAACGAAGACGACGGGCGGTGAGGAGGAGGTCCTGCGGGGTCGCTCCATGGGGCAGAAAGACTTGGTCTGGCGACTATGGAGCTTCAGGTTCAGGAAGTCATGGCGTGGAGCCCCTCCTGCGAGGCAGGGGACGGCTGGAGGTCGGGGATGGACTAGTCCATCCATTCCCAGTCAGATTCCGGCGTAGGCTTGAGGTCCAGGAGCCAAGGCATCGGAGGGATCTCCTGAGGTCATCCATGGCAGAGAGGGAGAGAGGTTAGAGAGGAAGAAACTAAGGAAGGAAAGGAGAGAGGCAGGGCGCGGGGCTGGCCTGGAGGTCGAGGTCGGGCACGGCCGGCGCTCGACGGTGGCGGAAGGGTGGCTGCGCTCCGGTGGTGGTTGGCGCAAGGAGCAGCAGAGAGCTCGGGCGCGCTGGGATCCAGGAGACGGGGATGGTGGGCGAGGAGGTGGAGCTCGGGCTCCTGCGGGATTTGAGCGTCGGTGGTCGTTCACTCGAGATGGATTGATGGGATGGATGGATTGGATCTGGGTGTGGGTGATGGTTGGTGCAGGGGGAATGACAGGATCCCGAGGTGGGAAATGAGTGCGGCGGCGGCGGCTGGGAGGATCCCTAAAAATTAGGGTTGTCCAAAATGGACTAGGGATAGACTATATATATAGTAGGCGGGTTGACTTAGGGGTACATCGTCCCTCCGATCGCAATCGAACGATCGCGAATAAAATAGCTAGGAGGTCCAAATAAGAAAACGGTGACGTTTTGTAGACGTTTGGGGATGATCCGGATCCGACGGTGACGACTTCCCGGGTCGGGTCCGGGACAATTTCGGACGCGCATGAGGAGGGCGCGGGCTGACAAGAGAGTTTAGGTAGGGCCTGACGGTGAGTGGGTAGTGGGCTGTGCAGAAGGCCTCAGACTGAGAGAAGAGAAAAGAGAGAGAGACCCGACGACTGTTTCCGGAGACCGAAAACATCCGACGTTTGACCGACTATATTGTCGCTATAGTAAATCGTTTGGGCGTCAAACGATCTCCAAATGCGATGAAACTTGGCAGGCGGCCTACCTACAACATAACAACAATACATGCCAACTTTCAACCCATTCTGAGAACATTTTCCGGCCACTTATAAAATAATATTTCGGACGTGCCGCGGGCACGTGCAAGTGTGTCTGGGCTCAGAACGGACAACGGACGGAACTAGGGTAACCCGGACGGATGCAAGTTTTGAAAACATGATGATGCAATGCACATGATGACATGGCAAGATGCAACACGCAAGCAAATGACAAGGCAACAACAACGAAACACCGGAAGACACCTAGCGCAACGGTCTCGGGGCGTCACACGTGGCTAGGCTGTCCAGACTCCAGTGCACCCAGATTGTGGGGCCGCACGTCCGTTTGACTTCAAAACTCAAACTACCCGTGTATAATATTGGCTCGCAGCGAAGTGTAGTACTCCCTCAGTTCCGAATTACTTGTCGCAGGTATGGATGTATCTAGATGTATTTTAGTTCTAGATACATCCATTTCTGCGATGTATCTAGATAGTATACTATTTGAAAAAAAGGCCGTCGTGCGTTCGGCCGGGATCGAACCCACAAAACGAGGTATACACTCCCGCAACCACTAGTAGTACTCGTTGGATTACAACGCAACCTAGAATCACCTTTTGTCGCTAGTAGTACGTACATTGTTCCTTACAAGAAACCCCTAAGAGCATGGTTAATAGTATAGCCAGCTGCTGGCTATAAGCCAGTGCCATGTCATCTACAGCCCATCTTATAGCCAACATGTAGTAGTAGTTTATTTCTTATAGCCCACTGACTCAGCTCTATTGTACTTGCTCTAATAATGCAAGAAACCACTAAAATGCCAAGAAACTACTACCACTTGCATACGTGGCAGACTTAAGATAAGACTACCTTATCAACCATTGTACTCCTCTTACCAACAAAAATCCTCGAGTGACCTCCTACCTCCCGCCCGTCCACCTAGTCATCCTCGACCATGAGACGTAGCTACCGCCGTCGGCAGAAGGCGAGGTCAAAACCGCCGGTGGTGCAAAGCCCATGTTGCGGTAGCCCGGATGCCAGCTCCGTCTGGCGCTTGCGGCCGCTCGCGGCCACTAGCTAGCCAAGATAGCTCCGTCCAGCTGCTTGCCTGCAAGGTTTGCTAGCTAGATTGGCACGGCAGCTTGGCGGCTTGCTCGCGCGCGCCGCGCTAAGGCCAGCCATTTGGCTCGAGCCAAGGCCAGCGTGGAGGCTTGCTCGCTCGTGAGTCACGCTCGGGCCAGCCTGCCAACCCGTGCGGAGGCCAGCGCGGCGTCCGGCCCGTCCGGCGGAGCGGCAGCCAACTCACTCATCACCGGCGCCACCGACGAACACGCATCAGTACTATTTGAAGTAATGTTCAGGAAAATTAATGATTTGAGGGGGAATAACAGGATAGAAGGTCAGATGTGGGTCCCTCGTGTCAACGGTCAAACAAAATTTGTTGGTTTAAGCTGCCTTGTCAGCACAGACATGTGGGCCAACCCTGTCATAAATGGTTTAAAACGAACCTAATCGGTAGGAGTACTAGGTAGTTTTTGGCGTGGATTAAGAAATTTTGGGTATGTTTTTGCTATTTTTTGTACAATAGATTCCTCCTAGGGCTGGTTGAAAGTGGTAGTTTTTTGTTAAATACTCTACATATTGTAAGTAGGAGTGAAAGTTAAGCTTTGGAAGCCAATAAGCAAGGCTAGTTACATAGTGCATATGTGTACATGATTGAAAGTAAATATCAACCATGAGTGACTAATATCTTGATGGAAAACTTGAAACTATGGAATACTAGGAAAAGAAATGCATGGTTGGAAATTCTAGCAATGTCCATATCCGTTGCAACGAATCACAATTAGAATAATACTTATTCACAAACTTGGTACAAAACACTCTAATTTTGATATACATATGTCACTAGAGATATATTATGTTTCAATTAGAATATATTCCTTGGGCTATTTTGGTGAGGTCAGTGAGGGATGTGGTTGGTTTTAAGATACTAATTATGGGTTTTTCTGCAAATTGGTAGACAAGTGGGATGTTGGTGAGAAAAGGCAACAACTTACCTCACAAGTGTTAGATGTAGATCTAATGGTCAGAAACAACGGATGGCAGACACACCAGCATCACCAACTTAGTCTTGTGTAGGAGTACTAGCAAGATCCGTGCATTGCACGGAACATCAAGATACATTTTTTTTATAAAACACTTGCTGTGATTGACCCTTGCGGGAGTAATCCCATGTGTAAAAACTAATGATATCTCGAGAAATATGAGATAAGGTGAAGAGGAGTGGGATGTGGTGGTGGTTGGTGGTCGGACTGAGCGGAGGCATGGGGATTGACGATGCCGGCAGCGGCCACCAGGACAGTTTGTTCCAGAGGCTTCCTTTATTAATTGCTCAACAATGAGGTTTGTTGGAGATAAGGATGAACGAGGGAAGGCCTTGTCCGCAAATGTGGAGAGGGGTGCGGGTATCTTTTAGTTTAATTTCCATCCGTCAGATATAGATCGGACGGTCTATATTGCAAGATGGCACACGTACCATCATCACCAACCCGGTTTTTTATAAGAGAAGAAATATAAGTATGGAGATACAAACGTATTATCGATACTTGCTTCCGTAAACTAGCATCTACATTCTATTCAACGCCTCGACATGTGGGGCCTTAGCACAATGACTTCTCGACTGTGTAAAACAAAGATTTTCCCGTCGCCGACAAGGAGGGGGTGATGGCGGCCCGCTTTTTGGCTTGCTCTAGTCCTAGTAGTCATACTAGGTGGTCTAAGCACGTGTAGAGTTATTCTTTTTCACGTCTTCTGTTCGCCTTACTTCCACTACTGTTCATGAATAGATGGTAAGTTATTCACGGGGAAACCCTTGTTGAGCATGTTTGCGAGAGAGAGAGAAAGAGTGCGTGTGTGATATATTAGAGACTGAGGCAATGATAATAGATTCTTTGTGTCTATGTGTGTGGCGGATAGAGAGAGACATGTACACGGGATTTGTGTTGTGTAACGTGGAGACACATATACATAATTAGAGAGTGAGTGTGTGAGATACACATGCGGACATGAGGAGAGATGAGGATCCAGGTAAATGGGTGTTTGTGCATGTCTATGTGTGTTTGCGCACGCGTTTGTGTGTGAGAGGCAGAGAGTGTATGTGGAGTAGAGAGACCACTGATGATGTAAACCTAGTATAAGGGAAGGGGGATGGTGTGACATGTGTAGTAGCGAGATAGCACGGGTGCGGGCGGGGGAGTAGACTATTTGGAAGAGACATCGAGTGTGTGTGTGGGAGAGGGGTGTGAGAGCGAGAGAAAGAGAGAGCTAGCGATGGAGAGAGAGAGAGAGAGTGAGAGGAGGAGAGGGAGCGAGAGGGATCGTTTGTGTCCATAAATGGCGTATAGGTAGGGAGACAATGTTGATGTTGTCCGAAATTGGTCTATGAACGGAGACGCAAGGGAAGCAAGTCATCGTGTGTGTGATAGGGACTTCAAGAGAGATCTAGAATAGATGGTGTAGAGAACAATGTGCGAAATCGAGAATGATTATACATTAGGGAGCTATGCAAAGTGTCACGACATATATGTATACGGGGAAAGAGCTGGGGTGGGTCCGCATGTGGGAGAGATAGAAAGAGGAGAGTGGTGCACAAGGAGACAAAGTGTGCTTGTTTGCAGTGAGGGTGGTGTGGTCGCGCTGGGGGGGGGGGGGTTTGACTTCAGATAAAGAGTGAGGTGTCTATATTTGAGGGACTTTAGCGTAATTGGGATATTGTGCACTCATGGTTGGTCAATTTGTTTCATAGTTTGTACTATGAGATAACGATACTTTTGAACATGCGCGATATACCTTGATGTACCAGAATTACAAACCTAAGATTGGAATTTTGGAATTCGACTCCATCATTAGCTTTTGTAATTCATTTAAACGGAGGTACATTTTTAAGCCGGGATTTCGTGATTTCAAATTCATATATCAAACCTAGAGATATACACATACGGGCATGTTCAAACTTTATAATCATTCACTTTATTCATACACATACACATTTTTTGCTTTTGTCATCATATTTAGGATAAACACATTTGGAATTTCATTTGAATTGGACCATATGATGGTATTTGCTTGTAGTAGCTCAATGATCCATATTTGAATTGAATGGACAATCTAAGTTTCGAGTTGGAGACATTGATTTTCAAAACTTGCACATTTTTTTTGCGTGCAAAACAAACAAATTGTCGGCCATGATATCATAGTCGGCCGTACGAGAGCAGAATACTTATAATTTTAGGCGCCAAAATCTTTCAAACTTCCCGCTCACATCGAAATATCACGCGCCCGAAAGTTTAGCCCTGCGATATTCCTGTTTTACCCCTGCCACATGAACGGAAAAGGGCTGCTTGGTAACTCCATTGTTTTCCCCTCTTTGCCCCCAACATTCTTCCCCAGAGCCCCTCCCCGACCCCCCCCCCCCAACCACAGCAAGCCGCCGAATCTAGTCCTCCACCACAGCGGTGGACCTCACACCCCGCCGGATCTACCTTCCGCACCTTGGAACCCCCAACTACCAACTCACCACTTCACTGGAGCCGCTTCAGCAATTGGCTTGTCCACTGCTTCAGATCTCCTTGACCACCATCATGGTCCATCGCACCGGATCTGCTTAACCGGCGCCCTCGTCCACCACAGCGCAGGCCCTTCACTGACTCCCTCGTTCGCTCCTTCGCTGGCCCTTCATACAAGCCCTCGTCCACCGCAACAGATCCGCCTCACCGAAAGCACTGTACAACGCGCCCGCCGAAGCCTTCGTCCACTGCACCAGACCCGCTCCACAGACGCCATATTCAACTCCACCGGCCCTGCTTTACCGACGCCGCAGCCTCATCAGGTTATTTCAATTTGTACTCCTTTCAATTTTTCTCTTTATCGTGCAACTGTTCACTTACCATAGATGAGGTTTCTTGTATGTGGACAGGCGCCGCAACCGTAGCACCGGAGCCGCTTCAGCGACGGCGACAGCCGGCCCAAACTCAACCGCAACATGAGCACCATCGACGATCCTTAGCTATCAAGTGTGACAACGATACCCATACGGCACCGAGAATCAGGTACTATTATCCAACGGCCGGCGCCTACGTTCACTTTTCTAGCATAAGCAGCGCATCTTTGAATTTCTTCAGGGCATCATTCAGTTTTTCATGAGACGCGTTATTCTGCTTGCACCTGTAGGGCCATACTTCTGGCAGTGAACATGTTACATGTGCTCAATTACATACTAGTGCACATATAGTTAATATGCTTTAGTTTTGTTCTGATGCCACCTGTTGGTTCCATCAGACTGCTTAATGTTCTCTATGCTTAATTACACATCGGCAAACTAGCATGTGTTTCCGCTGCTTTTTGTTCGTTTCACCCTACATTTTCTGATGCTAGCTATTACATCACTGCTCCGAGCCTCTGTTCATTACTTGTTTGTGTGCTCTTGATCTTCCCAAGTTGCATGACTAATTTGATGCTTCTATTAATTATGGAGCTGCCAACCCCATCAAGCAAAATATTTGTTCTTTTGGGGCTGGCACCTCGAACAAGCATAAAAATATAGGGAAGCAGATATACTCCCTCCGATTCTATTTACTCTGCGCATAACTCTTGACCCGCATACCAAGGAGGGCACTGATTTAATTTTTATGGACTAATTTTCCAATTAATTAGGGCAGAGGCAGATGGGGAGGGGCACAAAAGGAAACCAGTGCTAGGAATCGGCAACATGCAGACTAATATGAGAAAACTGAGAAAAAGTTATACGCAAAGTAAAAAGAATCGGAGGGAGTATTGTCGTGTATGCACACACCCTTCTTTCATTAGTTTAGATGAACCATTGATGATCAATTCGGACTAGTGCATGCGATTAAAATTAATTTTACCTAAATAGATGGTGTAGAATAAACTACAACAACTAGATTTGCAACCATGGGATGCTGACGATCTCTTCAAAGAACATTGCAACAGCACCTAGGCTTCACAGCAACATATGGTAAGCCAGTGTGTTTTAGTACATGTGAAATGTAATGCGAGTGGGCTGCTTTCTTGGCTTGTGCCCTCAACGTGTAATCCTACCGAATTACAAATAGTTCAGTTGTCTGCTTTGCTGTATTGCTTGATTCGAATGCTTATTTGTTGCTACGCTATACCTGAGTTTGCCAATATGTCAGCAGTGCCTGCTGTACTATCATAAAGAAATGCATGCCTATTTCATTTGAGTCCTTCACTTTTCCTCTCAACTTCATCACAAGACTTTCTTCGTAGTTTATATGAGGCCACACTGTTAAGTGCTTTCTCAGATTATTTCAACTGCTTAGATGCCTTGGCAACTTAAATATAGCGGCTGTACACTCCCTTTCAACTAGGGATGTCAACTGGATCCGGTTTAATCCCGATTAAAGTCCACTAGTGGTATGATACTTCAAAAGAGTTTTTGCTTTTTTGAGGAAAATGAACTAGGGAGGTAGAAAAAACTAACTAGATGGGACTGGCGGATTTCGTTTATTTGCCACTTACATCCCTAGTTTCATCTTACCATTTTAATTTCTTTTCGGCTGATGCCGCTTCAAACCATTTAAATATAGTTTGCCATGCTTGGCAATAATTCGTCCGTCGTTTACCATGTAAGCTTACTGCCTGGATCATATGATAACTATCTCTTACTGATGTCTAGCGGAAACCTTTCAGGATGCCGTTCACACTAGGACACAATGTACAACCCCAGAATCTATTTGTGGAAGCAGTGCACCATCCATGTTACCAGATGGTAGCAGTTCAGAGGCAACACCATTAAAGAGCAGTCTGAGCATAGATATTATAGTTCTTGAGGCTCTACTAGAGGCAGAAAGAGATGGTGTGGCTACCATGAATGAGGTAATCTTTATCTTGAGGTTGGAAACTACGGAATTAGCGGCACGCATTATGCAAGCAACCCAAGAATTGGAGGAAGTAAGAATGCTGCATTTGAAGATGGAGGAGGTGCTGCTGTTTCTGCTATCTGAAGCCCAAGATAATCCCGGTTCTTCTTTAGATACCAGTTGAAATTTTCATTAGATTATTGTACTTGCATGTTGTGTCATGTCTCTGAATGGATTATGTTGCAAGACCCCCTGTGTTGTCCATGTGTTGTAATGATCCGAATTTTTTAGGCGAGGTAATCCTCAGTTCTTGTATGATTGACATAAGGTGAACTATTTTTGGTGTGAGCATATTGTATTGGATGAAATAACTGTTTGACCCAGAGTGTATCCAACCTACTAAATTCGAAGATCACGGCATTTCTAAATCATAATCATATATAAAGGTGGAATAAATCTTTGTTGTGGTTTTGAAGAAATAAATAACAAAACGTATAATTATTTGTGGATATTCGTAATCGAATACAAATGGGATTTGAATTTAGTTTGCCAGGTCCCAGGGCAAACGTTAATGCTAATTCTCTCAAGTTTTGAACGAAGTGGCTAAACACCCACTATAACTTGTTGGTTGCCCGAAGCAAGTGTTTGCGAGATGGAAATTACTGTCTACCCCTGACACTTGACATCCTTATCGATAGGATTTACACTGCTGTCGATAGGGGTAGACTAGTAACTTCAATCAGACATGACACGACGGCCTCTGAGCCCATTCAGACACGGTGGGCGCCAAACGTGGGCGGCAAAACACATTTGATTCAAGCTCGTCCAAAAGACATGTGTCTCTTCCTCCATTTCCCCATTCATACACGGTGGGAGGCAAAAAAACTCTCCTCGTCCAAAATCGATGTAGGCTTATATTTTAAATAGGGGCAGATGTGTAACTTCCATCAGACGTGACACAACCGCCCTACCTGTCAGCCCCGTTCATACACCGTGGGTGCCAACCGTGGGCGGCAAAACACCCTCTCCTCGCCCGAAATAGTTACCAGCAAATATTTGGGAGATGCGAGATTACCGTCCTATCCCCAACCGACGTGATGTCCAAAATTTTAAACGGGGGATAAGTTCGTAACTTTCCCCCATTTCAGAGAAGCGCGTCCCAAAGTTTGAGATCCCCCCTCCCCTCCACTTCCCCATTCATACACCGTCGGCGGCACGACAACCTCCACACTGCGGCCAGCCTCCTCCGTCCACCACCCCATCCTCCACCTTGTCGGAGCCGCTACCCCTACCCCGTCGTCCACTGCAAGAGATGGCCGTCTCTCATCCACGGCGCTGGACCTGGATCCTTTCATCGCCTCCTCTCGCTTCATCGGCACCGTCGTCCACCTTGCCGTTGCCGCTCCTATGACTGCCTCGTCCATGGCAACAGGATATATCCCCTGACCCGGCCGTCTGCCGTCTAAAGTCTTCTTCCCCGCCGCCGACAGCCATCGCACCCGCAGCACCCTCAACGTATCAGCATAGGCCTACACGGCGTCGCAAGAGAGCTGGTACTCTTCCATATGTGCTTAAGTTATTGATCTCACCCGGAAAATAGATTGTAATGTTTTTACTGTACTTTTCTTGTCCATACCAAATCATAGTGGCTAGTTGAAAGAAAACATTGGATGCGAAGTAGCTTTGTCTGGTTTGCACCTTTAGATCCGCCATGGCACGGGCAATATACTCGTAAAGCTTATGGTTTCCTCCTTTATATTCACTACCATCATCGTAGGTGCTTCGTGTCGTGCTAGCACTGCTCCTCAAGACCTCAACCCAAAGCTTACGTGTTGAAATACGAATCTGATATGATGCTAATATCACTAAAACAGAGAACGTTTAATTGGTCACCTAATGTTCCTATATTCGTTTCGAAAAGCATGTGCGCCACCCACTAGTCCAGCTAGTTCCACTTTCCTGATTTTTCTCTTGATGCTTAGGGTTTTCCCCTTTTATATACTCTACTATGATCTGCGTAGGTGCTTTTTGTCGTACTAGCATTACTCCACCCTTGAAGCTAAACAACACAACACTCAAAATTCGAAAGCTTAGTTGTTCAAATATGATTGTGATATGATACTGATATTAGTTAACCAACACATTTAATTGGTTAGCTAAAGGTCCCACTTGAGTTTCCAAATGCATGTCGCGACATATAGAGAGACAGCATAATTGCATTTCTTTGTCACTTGTTGACCGTACTTTCTTGTGCATACCAAATCTTAGTTGTTATTTCAAAGCAAACATCGGTTGGTAACTACCCTTTGCGCGGTTTCCAGCTTCAGATCTGCCACCCCACTGCCACGGTCAACACTGTACTCATCATCCTTATGTTTTCCCCATTTTATGATGACCACAATCAGCCTACGTGGTTCGTGTCGTAATAGCACTGCTCCACCCATCGAGCTAAACAAGCTTAGTTGTACAAATTCATATCTGATATTATTGCTGATATTAGTAAAACCGAGAGATGTTTAATTGGTTAGCTAAATGTTCCTACTTTAGTTTCGAAATGCATGTGAG
Source organism: Triticum urartu (assembly GCF_003073215.2). NCBI lineage: Eukaryota > Viridiplantae > Streptophyta > Magnoliopsida > Poales > Poaceae > Triticum > Triticum urartu. Next base: position 344,546,814 of record NC_053027.1, on the reverse strand, counting down.
CCACATATGGAGAGACCGGAAAGAATAGTATTTCTCTGTGCGCTCTGGTTCATCATGGGTGGCCAACCGACATTATACTAAAAGACTTGTAATATCTTCAATCTGCTTGCTCTTCTGCTCTTCTTTAAGATGATACTCTTCTCTTGTGGTCGACTGGTCAGGTCGAGTTGTTCTCCCTTAGTATATTTTCAATCTGTCAGGTCAGGTCGACTTGTTCTTCTTTACTATATGTTGAAACTATCATCTGCAAAGTGTCATCACTTCTGGGGCTCTCATATTTTGAGTAGTAGGCCACATTATATTAATGCACACAAAAAATTACGCATGCATGGCATCTTTTAAAAGAATTGCAGAGATAGCACAAAGGGTTTTACAGGGAGGCAGTATTGGATTAGAATCACTTCTGCATTACAAAGAAAATCTCACTTGTTTTTATGTTTTCATGCATGTCAGATATTGAACGTTATCAAAATGAATATGAGAATGGGCGCACGAGAGGAATATTGCGGAACGATCCACTGGATATCAAACTTGGCATGGGGGAGGATGGCCTATCTTATTCACCCATCAAGGTGCTTGCTCTAACTTTGCAAAGTTGTATTGGTCACACATATTTTGCATCTGACCTCTTGCATTACTTCTACTTTGTTACACCATCTACTTAGTTTAAGCATCATATATGAGTATATGCCATACCTATCTATTTTCCGTACCTATTCCATGTGTCGTCACACTATGTTTTTCCAGTCAGATGTTGTTCTTTCGTAATAGGTGTCCAAAAGGAAGAGGGTGAGTGCAGGTTGTCAAGGAGTACAAACTAGGTATTTGGAAAAGGTAGTGATACCTGTTAAATCAGATAGATCAGCAGCCACAGAAAACACAAGCCCAACTGTACCACACTTTACCCCTACTCGAGTGGCCAAACCCCTACTAGAACTGCTGGTAGCCCAGCGTCAGGTACTGTCTATGATATCAATTCAAAATTTGAACTCCTAAATTTCTGCTTGTGCCTTACCTTCTCTCTTGTATGAAAACTAATTTCAGATGAATCTCCTTGCTCAAAGAATCATACGATCTCAAAACAATAGTGGGCTCTGCATTGCTCTTGTCAGTACCTCTCTCCCTTTTGCCTTGTGACGTTGTACTTAATTAATTGCTATTTGATTATGTATCATCAGTCTGCACCTGAGCTTCATTATCCTCTGTTTCTTCCAATATTATTTGATCTATATTTACTCTTTGCAAAATGTAGAATAATGGCAACGCTTATAAAGAATTTTCTTTGGGGAATTTATTGAATTATCCTTCCATCAACATGGAGAAGGGCTTTGTCCAGCCCGTGTTAACATGTAATGTAAGTACATCCTTCTCAAGCCTTCAAACTTTGTTCTAGTATAGATTAGGATAGGCATCATTTCCTCCACTTCTGTTTGCTTGGCTGTTTACATCTGATTGGATGTTTGCAACAACTACCAGTTTAAAATTGTAGTTGTAAAAACATGTTCCTTATGCAGAACAGATCCATTTATTTGCTTATATAATTGTTAAACATGTTACGTGTCTCCTTGTTTCTCTTTCAGACTCGTATCTCTTACACCAGGCAGAACTTTAGGGAAGATAGTGAGCCAAACCATTTTGAGGACACCGAGATGACCCCAAGGTCATATCTTGATGAAGACAGTGAGTTGAAGCTACTCACCAGCAGGTGTGAGACAACCTCTGTGAAGTTGCTGCCTCAATTAGTTCGACTTCTTCAGTCTCAACTTAAAGCGGAAAGGCTTGCTTCAGCTCAGCTTCGACTTGAAGTCAAAGATGCAATGAAGATGTCAGAGGACTGCCGTGCGCACCATCATGCCTTAAATCTAGTGTTGATGCATCTATCGTTGACACAACTGAGGTCTACTCAGGTTTCAGTTGTCTGTGGGGGCCCGACCTGGCCAGGCCTAGTGCCTTCTGAAGTGCTCTCAGTTTTTTATATTCCTTTGTCGGCCCGTTTATTTGCACTGGTGGCGAACTTTGATACCCAGTGGATGTAATATGTGTGATAGCCGTGATAGCCTAGTGTAAGTTGCTTGCCTATTTATTTCCTTGTTGTCTTGTTTATTTGTTTGCTTCTAGTCATTGCAGTTCTTTATCTGTGGTTTGCTAGTGGTTGCATTAACCTATTTTTTAAAACTAGGCCACAATAACCATGGGCTAATATTTACTATAGAGACACTGGGCCTCCTACGGGCCGTAGAAATAGTGGGCCTTCAACGGGCCGTAGAAACAATGGGCCTTCTACGGGCCGTAGAAACAATGGGCCTTCTATGGGCCATATCATCAATGGGCCTTATATGGGCAGTATGATTGATGGCCAAACATGGGCCAATAACAGGCCGCATTATGGCTGTAAATGGGCTAGAGTTGGAATCGTCCGTTCATGGGCCGACCATAACGGGCCATCGTTAATAGGCCGTATTTGATGACGCTATGAAAACGGCCCAACGTATTAACGGACCACAAACGGGCCGACTGTAACCACGGGCTGAATTTGGCCCACAAGCAGAAAATGACAGTAACGGGCCGTAAGTAAACGAATGCTGGAAATGAGCCCAAGAATAAATGGGCTCTGAGAAGGCCGAAAGATAACATGGGCTGGAAACGGCCCAATGGAATAACGGGCCGTTAATGGGTATAAAGTGATACACTGTTCATCACGGGCCAGTTTCACCCCGGGCCATTAATGGTTGTAAAGTGATACACTGTTCATTACGGGCCAGTTTCACCACGGGCCATTAGTAGGCCAAGAGTTACATAGGGCCTCATATGGGCCGAAAGACGTCATGGGCCATACATGGGCCAGAAGTGAAAATGGGCTGGAATCATATTGGATGGCCCAGATGACGCTACTGGGCCTAATTCGGATAGGGCATAACGGGCCTTGGTTAGCTAGCTATAAATGGGCTATATTCGAACATGCCGTTAATAGGCTTTCCATGGGCCGGCCCGCCAGCATTTGACGAAGTCAAACGGGCCGGCCTTTACACAGGAATGGGCCTTTGTTGGGCCGTGCCACGTGTCGACGTATCATAGGTGCCTATCTGACCCACTGACGAGCTGACACGTGTTTTGTCTGGCCAATAAGAATTTTACACGTGGAAATTTCCCATTGGTCGGGGCTGTTAACGGGTTATCGGATCCAAAACCCGACCCGATAGCTTAATGGCGTTCTGTGACGCGCGATTTATCGTCATGGAAGTGGACACTTCCGTGATGATAATTTTGGTAATGTCATGGAACACTTCTACGACAGCACATGTATGACTATCTTGATTCTATCATAAATTTGTCATGGATGTACATGCATGACAAAAAAAGCAACCTATTGTGACAAACACGTATCATCACGGAAGTGTATTTTTTTTGTAGTGCAAGTTCTTTCAAATTATTTTCATCATTGGTTCAACCTTTCTATTTTTTCATTTTAGAGTGTCTCAACAATTCTTGATGGTGATTCTCGTCGTCATTCTTGGATTTTGAAGACCGAAGAAGAGTTTCTCTTCAATCATATCTGTTCTCGTGAAGATTCATGGTTCTAGCTTGATGCCATCCTCTCATAATTGTTTTCGATTGTGAGAATTATTTCCACCCATCTGGAGCAATTAAGGAGTTTTTTAAGTTTGATTCTCCGGAGCCATCATCTCAGAATTATTCATTCCAACTTACAGCTCTCGTTCTCCAAATCTTACCGGTGCATCATTCAAATTTCTCTAATCAGCTCACGATCTCTTCGTTCTCATGTATCCAAATCCCCTCAAGTATCTTCATTCGTTTTCCAATTCTTCCCGGTGAATTGTGCCTTTCCTATTTTCTTTTGAATTCCTACCGGTAGTTCGTTGAAGACCTTCTCAAGTTTGTGCTATATCTATCTTAATCCTTTCTACGAGAATAAGCAGTACGTGAAATACGTTGATTGTCATCAATTTAAATTGGTGAAGGATACACATAACATAATTCTTATTCTTGTTTCATCCAAGTGATGGATTCTTTCTTCCGGAGTTTGTTCATGATGAGTAAATTCTTGGTTCAAGTGCTTCATACTTTCCCGGAGTTCCAAGATCTCTCAATTATATCACCACAAAGATTCATCTAAATCATTGCAAGGTTTCACCTTGTGTTTTCAACTTCTCTTTCTTTCTATCATTCTTTTGTTACCGGAGTTCTTCATGGAGGCTCTACATCATGGTTCGTCAAGGATTCTTTTCATTCTTCTTTTGTTCTTCAAGATTTCCCTCGAAGTTATGATCCACCAAGCTTTACTCAAAAATAAACATGGTGTTCAACACATGTCTTGTTTTAAGGATTTCAAGCATTCTCCATCTTGCATTCTGAAGTGCAATTCTTTCTACCTTATCTTTAGGGATGGTGTTATGTCATCCTTGACGGTTTTCCTTCATGTTTCATGGGTGATAAGTTGTCAGGAATGAGATATTTAAACCCATCAATCTCTTCATTGGAATTATCTTGGGTTATATTTCACCTAAAGCCTTCCCTAAGGATTGTTGCTATTTATGGTGCTCATAAACGACCCAAGTTCTTTATTTATCCTCCCGGTGAAATAAGTTTCTCATCTCCTTGTTCATATCAATCCAATCTATAATTTTCGTTAGTGGCAAAATTTCACCTCATAGTTTGGAGATGTTCTCCATAAGCCCACTACAAGCTTACTCGTTTCGTTGTTGGTTTTCCAACAACTCCGTTCAATACTTCTTTTTAAGGATGCTCTCTCTGAGGTAGAACATGTTGTTTTTCTTCTCCGTTCCTTTCATTGCATTCTTTCATTTCTTCCAGAGGCATTGTGATGATGCTCTCTTCGTCCCATCATCTCGTATTGTGAAGATCATGTTCTTTCTTTTGCTTATCCATTCAACCGGAGTGCCGTGTCCTTCATTCTAGTTCTCTCACCTTATCAAGTTTTGCCTCCCTTCTCAACCAGAGTGCTGTCTGAAATCTTCTTACCCCTTGTGCCATTCTTTCAATAGTTCTGGAGGCAGTGTGTTGTTGATTTCGTCAAGTATCTTTCCATCTTGTCAAGGTCATGTTCAATTCCTTCCATTTATAGTCGGGGTGCTATCCAAATTATATCATTCTTATTCCTTCTCTATCTTCTTTTAACCGGAGTGTTGTGTCTATCATTTCTCTTCTAACCGGAGTCGTTCCTTGTACATCTCGTTTCAACCGGAGTGCTTGCATGTACTTCTTGTCCATTGCAACCTTTTTCTTATGTCTTTCGACCTTCAAGGGTTTGGTAATGTTCCCTATTCCTCTTTTTCTAACAGAGTGTTTTCAAATTTCTTCATATTTGTTGTATTCTTTCTTTCAAGTTGTTCAACATCTCAACGTTCGTGGTTTCACTCGTTTGTCAAAGAAGCAACATAGTTTACCTCTCCTCTTCCTTTTCCGTTTCTCTCCAGTGCCATCCTAGATCTCGGGACGAGATCCTCTCGTAGTGGTGGAGTGTTGTGATGCCCCGAGACCGTTGCGCGAGGTGTCTTTCGGTTATTCGCAGTTGTTGCCTTGTCTTTTGCTTGCGTGTTGCATCTTGCCATGTCATCATCCGCATTGCATCATCATGTTCTCAAAACTTGCATCCGTACCGGTCTTCCCCTTCCTTATGTTGTCCGTTCTGAGCCCAGACACACTCGCACGCACCCGCGGCACCTCCGAAATAGTATTTTATAAGCGGCCGGAAAATGTTCTCGGAATGAGTTGCAAGTGGGCATGCAGTGTTGCTATGTTGTAGGTAGGCCTCCTGCCAAGTTTCATCGCATTCAGAGTTCGTTTGACACCCCAATGGATAACTATAGCGGCATTATAGCCGGTCATACGTCTAACATTTTTGGTCTCCGAAGACTCTGCCGGGCCTCTCCTTTTGTTCTCTCTTCTCAGCCCAACCCACTCTCTACCTACCACCAGGCCCAACCTAAGCTCTCTTGTCAGCCCGCGGACCTCCTCGCGCGCGCGTCCGAAAGTTGTACCGGGCCCGACTCGGGCAGTCGTCACCGTTGGATTCGGATCATACCCAAACATCTACAAAACATCTCCGTTTTCTTTCTTGGACTCCCTACCTATTTATTCTCGACCGCCCGGTTACGATCGGACGGACCCAATACCCCCTAACCTAATCTTCCAGCATATATAAATAGGGCAACCATAAAATCTAGGGGAGCTGTCCCATCCTTCCTCCTCGCCGCCGCCACCCGGTCTTGATCCACCTCAGGATCCAACCCGCAGCCAACTTCTCCCCCCTAGTTTCTTCCACCAGTCCAGCCGCATCCACCCAAACCAAATCCTGTCTTCCTTGATTTCCTTGCCAACCTAATCACCCACAGCCTCGCTCAATCCAGATCAAGGGAATCGTCCCCAAGCTCCGATGGCTCCGTCAACCTCCCTTGATTTGCACCGCCGCCCAACCACTTCCTCCACGCCATGCTCCCCACCGAGCCCTGCCCCGTCGCTGGGGAGGATCTCCTGCATGACCTCCGACCTCCTCCCATGTTCAGCCGCAGCAGAGCCAGAGGGCCTCCACCAGCTCCGATAACCAGGACCCCATCAGATGAGCCTCGCTGGCCCTCCTTTGCCTCCTTGATTCACCCCTTTCTCTCTCTGCCTCCCTGACCTCTCCTCCTCTCTTGGAACTGCAGTAGCAGGAGCTTCCGCCGCCGTGCCATGTTGCCGTTCCTCTGCTTTGTCGCCGTCCAGAACCACCTCGAGCCACCGCAGCAGGCGGACCTCTGCATCCGGCCACGCCGCTGGCAAGCCCTGCCTCCGCCGCCTCGCCAAGTTCCGCTGCCTGCGCCTCCTGCATTGTGCCCTGCCGGCCTGCTGCCTCCTCTGCATCGCGCCGGTGCGCCTGGCCACTTCGTCGTTGCGCTGTTCCCCTGCTTCGCGCGCCCCTGCGTCTGCGAGCGTCTGAGGCCGTAGCCTCCTACTCGTCCAAGGCCACCTCACCTCGCCAGACTTGTTGGACCCCACCGCCTCAGATCCCGGCGACCCCAGTTCGCCGTCGCCGCGCCAAGTCCCGCTGCCGCCCGCCGTTGACCTTCTGCGCCGACGCACTGTCTATCTGTCGAGCGAGATGGTCAAACGGTCGAACCTGCTCCCTGTTGTGCGCCAGGTGGGCCACGCATAGGCCCAGCTGCGCGCCCCCTGCAGGCCTCCCCTCTCCACCAGCTGGGCCAAGGCCCGATGTGAGCAGCCCCTCCAGATCCCCTCTTCCCGTTGGGCCAATAAGATTTCGGCCTGGATGTGTTTTTTTCCTGTCCATGCGATTTTAGCCAATTTCCAGGGATTTGAAGTTTTGCAGAATAGTCCCTAAGCTTCATGCATATCATAACTCACCAACCGTGCATCATATGTAAAAACTTCAAATATGAAAAATGCTTAGAATTGCATCTAGATTCACAATATCCAACTTTCATGCATGTTTGACATGTTTAAAATATTGTTTTTTTAAATTTTCTCAAATAAATTGTTAAAATGTTGTAATTCATAACTAATTTTGTAACACCCCGAATATGAATTGCCCAATATGTAATCCAACTCTTGCCGTTTCCGGCCTTAAGTTATTTTATTTTCTCGGCTTCGGGTCTTTTTCTCCGTGTGTTGTTATCATTGTCATGCACCTCATATCATGTCATCATGTGCATTGCATTTGCATACGTGTTCATCTCATGCATTCGAGCATTTTCCCCGTTGTCCGTTTTGCATTCCGGCGCTTCGTTCTCCTCCGGTGGTCATTTCTACCTTTCTTTCGTGTGTGGGGATTAAACATTTCTGGATTGGACCGAGACTTGCCAAGCGGCCTTGGTTTACTACCGGTAGACCGCCTGTCAAGTTTCGTACCATTTGGACTTCGTTTGATGCTCCAACGGTTAACCGAGGGACCGAAAAGGCCTCGTGTGTGTTGCAGCCCAACACCCCTCCATTTTGGCCCAACACCCACCAAACCCTCTCCATCATCTGGAGCATTCGATCACGATCGCGTGGCCGAAAACCGCACCTCATTTGGACACTCCTAGCTCCCTCTACCTCTATATAAAGACCCCTCCTCGAAAATCCGGATCTCCCCCCGTCCAAACCCTAAAAAATCGGATCTCCGCCGCTGCCGGACACGTCCGCCGGCGCCGGACGTGTCCGCTGCACCCGCCGCCGACACGTGGCGTGCTGCCATTCGTCGCCGCCTCCGCGCCCCACATCGCCGCGCCGGCCCACCGAGCCCAGGCGGGGCCCCCGAGGCCCAGACGCCGCGCCCCGCCGCCCGTGTAGCGCCCGCCTCCCGCGCTTGTCCTTCTCCGGCGCCGGCAGGCCCCGCCGCGCCCCGCCACCGTGGTCGCCATCGCCGGCCGCCGCCGCCTCGCTCGGCCGCCGCCTCCGCCCCTCACCGCCCTGGCTGGATCCGGTCAAGGGAGGACCGGATCCGACGTCTCCGGCCGCTCCGGCACCCCCCCCCCCCCGCGCAAGGACTCCGGCGAGCTCTGTGATTTCCGGCGAACCTCGTAAAGCGTGCCACCGGATCCAGATCTGGAGATTGGATCGGTTGATTTTTTTGCCCGAAACCCTAATTTTTTGCTCATGTTCATCATGTCGTAACTCCGCATCCGTAGCTCCGTTTTGGGCATATAGCATATCAAAATGTTTGTCTCAGAGAGCACATCATTTAATCTCACTACATCATTTTCATTTGAGTTCATCTTGATGCCCGAAATGCTGTTAGAAGAATGCTATTTGAGATAATTGTCAGATCTGCTGCTCCATTTAGATATTTGTCATTTTTTCCATGATTTTTGTGTGCATGATATGCCCCTCAGCTCTTCATGAGTTTTGTTATATGTTTTTCCATCTATCCAGAGGTGCAACCCATGTATTTTTGTGATGTGTGTGGTGACTAGCACAAGCTTGCAAAGTGGAGCATTCGTTAATGCTGATTTCAGGGACTTAGCATTTCCACTAAGTCCTTGACCTGTTTATCTCATATTGCCATATGTTCATGTTGTTTCCTAGTGATCCATGCCTCTTTTGAGGATGATCAGTAAGGATATTTTCTTAATCTTGTAGTGCTCTATCCATCCATGTCTTTGTTTGCAATTATGGAGCACCCTAGCTCGAGTCAGTCGAGCTCTACTTTTGTCATTTCGGGAATCTGGGCAGATTGTCTACTTGTTAGAGATTTTGCCGAGGATGTTGTAGTTGATCCGTGCATGCTATGTTATTGTTCTTGCCATGTATACCTTATATTTTGTGTATTCTTGATGGGTGTATGCTTAGATTGTCATGACTTGCTCTGTAGTGAGTGCATCGAGCTCGTAAACATGCCTACTTGATATCTGTTTCAGCATGCTCCAGTTTTCACTAAGTCAGAGAACTGATTATTCTTTCACCATGTTCACATGCTTGCAAATGTATTTTCTGATACCTTTTGGCTCAAGGTCACTAAGGGACTTTTGTTAAGCTCTTTGAGTAGCTCCATGCCATGCTTTACTTTTCCATGTTCAGGTCCTGTAGCATATAGTTTTCATGCTCCAAAGAGTGCTATCTGATCTGAAATTCCAGACAAGTATTAATTTCACTAAGTCTGAAATCTGTTTACCAAATGCATTTTTGCCATGCTTGTTTGAACCTGTTAATGGATGAATTTGCCGTAGCTCAGTGCTACTATTTTGTTAAGCATCATGAATGGATCCCTGCCATGTATTTTGATGCCATGTTTGGGTTATGTAGCATGTTCATCTTGTTGCATTTAGATGGCTACTTGCTGTAAATCGCAGAACGTGGTCATATTTGATTTGCTTGCCATTTCCAAACTGTAACTCCGATTACGGTGATCTTTATATCATTTTCAAGCGATTTCATCTCACCTTTCCAGTGGCACACTTGGATTTCCATGTAGAGGCCAGGTTCATTCATTCCTTGTCAAATATTGCATATGCATCACATATTGCATCCCGCATAGCATACCATCTTTTGCATCATGTTGTTTGAGTTTTGCACGTGGTTGATTGTGTCCTTGTTGCTTGTTTGTCTTCTTTGGGTAGAGCCGGGAGACGATTTCGCTAACGAGGAGCCTGTTGAGTTTGCTTTCGAGGATCCAGTCAACTCTGACAACTTTGCAGGCAAGATGATCATACCCTCGAAATCACTACTATCTTTGCTATGCTAGATGCTCGCTCTTTTGCTATGCCTATGCTACGATGCCTACCACTTACTTATCATGCCTCCCAAATTGCCATGTCAAACCTCTAACCCACCATGTCCTAGCAAACCGTTGATTGGCTATGTTATCGCTTTGCTCAGCCCCTCTTATAGCGTTTCTAGTTGTAGGTGAAGATTGGAGACGGTTCCTTGTTGGAACATTATTTACTTGTTGGGATATCATTATATTGCCATGTTATCTTAATGCATCTATATACTTGGGAAAGGGTGGAAGGCTCGGCCTCTCGCCTAGTGTTTTGTTCCACTCTTGCCGCCCTAGTTTTCGTCATATTGGTGTTATGTTCCCGGATTTTGCGTTCCTTATGCGGTTGGGTGATAATGGGAACCCCTTGATAGTTCGCCTTGATTAAAGCTTTTCCAGCAATGCCCAACCTTGGTTTTACCATTTGCCACCTAGCCTCTTTTTCCCTTGGGTTTCCGGAGCCCGAGGGTCATCTTATTTAAACCCCCCCGGGCCAGTGCTCCTCTGAGTGTTGGTCCAAACAGAGCCACTTGCAGCGCCACCTCGGGGCAACTCGAGGGTTGGTTTTAGTTGTACGTAGTGTTCATCTGATTGTGTCCTGAGAATGAGATATGTGCAGCTCCTATCGGGATTTGTCGGCACATTCGGGCGGTGTTGCTGGATTTGTTTTAACTTGTCGAAGTGTCTTGTAGAACCGGGATACCGAGCCTGATCGGAATGTCTCGGGAGAAGGTCTATTCCTTCGTTGACCGTGAGAGCTTTTCATGGGCTAAGTTGGGACTCCCCTACAGGGATTTGAACTTTCGAAAGCCGTGCCCGCGGTTATGGGCAGATGGGAATTTGTTAATGTCCGGTTGTAGATAACTTGAACCTTAACTTAATTAAAATGAATCAACAGTGTGAGTTACCGTGATGGTCTCTTCTCGGCGGAGTCCGGGAAGTGAACACGGTGTTGGAGTAATGCTTGCCGCAGGTTGCCCTCTAGTTACTCGTTCGCGCTTTGCCTCCTCTTCTCGCTCTCTTTTGCGAACAGGTTAGCCACCATATATGCTAGTCGCTTGCTGCAGCTCCACATATTTTCCTTGCTTTACCTATTAAGCTTAAATAGTCTTGATCGCGAGGTGCGAGATTGCTGAGTCCCTGTGGCTCACAAATTACTTCCAAACCAGATGCAGGGCCTGATGATTCCGCTCCAGATGACGCGCTTGAGCTCAAGTGGGAGTTCGACGAGGACTCATGCCGTTACTACGTGTCTTTGCCTGATGATCAGTAGTGGTGCCCAGTTGGGGTGATCGGGACCGTGTCGCATGTTGGGTTATCTTTTATTTTGGCACCGTAGTCGGGCCATGAGTGTTTGAATGTTGTAATGCTATTTATGTACTTTGTGTGACGTGGCGAGTGTAAGCCAACTATGTATCTCCCCTTTTATTATCTATATTACATGAGATGTTGTGATGATTGCCTAACTTGCGACATTGCTTTCAATGCGGTTATGCCTCTAAGTCGTGCCTCGACACGTGGGAGCTATAGCTGCATCGAGGGCGTTACATAACCGTAGCTCCAAATTTAATAAACTTTATATGCAAATGGGGTGGAAAAATGCCTTTGTGACACAGTCCTTGTGTACTATCAAGTTCCGATAACATCGCGTTTGTGAGGATTCGTTCGACTTCGTCCTTGTGTCTTCTTCATGGACTCGTTCTTCTTCCTCGCGGGATCTCAGGCAAGATGACCACACCCTCGAAATCACTTCTATCTTTGCTTGCTAGTTGCTCGCTCTATTTCTATGTCGCGATACCTACCACTTGCTATATCATGCCTCCCATATTGCCATGTCAATACTCTCACCCACCTTTCCTAGCAAACTGTTGTTTGGCTAAGTTACCGCTTTTGCTCAGGCCCTCTTATAGTGTTGTTAGTTGCAAGTGAAGCTTAAGTTTGTTCCACGTTGGAACATGGATATATTGGGATATCACAATATCGCTTATTTAATTAATGCATCTATATACTTGGTAAAGGGTGGAAGGCTCCGCCTTATGCCTGGTGTTTTGTTCCACTCTTGCCGCCCTAGTTTCCGTCATACCAGTGTTATGTTCCTTGATTTTGTGTTCCTTACGCGGTTGGGTGTTATGGGAAACCCTTGACCGTTTTCTTTGAATAAAACTCCTCCAGCAAGGCCCAACCTTGGTTTTACCATTTGCCACCTAAGCCTTTTTCCCTCGGGTTTTCGGAGCCCGAGGGTCATCTTTATTTAACCCCCCCGGGCCAGTGCTCCTCTGAGTGTTGGTCCAAACTATAGCCCCTTGCAGCGCCACCTCGGGGAAACTTGAGGGTTGGTTTTAGTTGTATGGATTGCTCATCCGGTGTGCCCTGAGAACGATATATGTGCAGCTCCTATCGGGATTTGTCGGCATATTCAGGCGGCTTTGCTGATCTTGTTTCTTGTAACCGGGAATCTAAGACTCATCGGGTCTTCCCGGGAGAAGGAATATCCTTCGTTGACTGTGAGAGCTTGTGATGGGCTAAGTTGGAACACCCCTAAAGGGTTTTGAACTTTCGAAAGCCGTGCCCGCGGTTATGGGCAGATGGGAATATGTTAATATCTGGTTGTACAAAACTTGACACCTAACTTAATTAAAATGCATCAACCGTGTGTGTAGCCGTGATGGTCTCTTTTCGGCGAAGTCCGGGATGTGAACATGGTTCTTGTGTTATGCTTGAACGTAAGTAGTTTCAGGATCACTTCTTAATCACTTCTAGCTTCTCGATCGTTGTGTGGCTTCTCTTCAGGCTCTCTTTTGCGTATGTTAGCCACCATATATGCTTAGTGCTTGCCGCAGGTCCACCTCACTACCTCTTTCCTACCCATTAGCTTAAATAGTCTTGATCTCGCAGGTGTGAGATTGCTGAGTCCTCGTGGCTCATAGATGCTTCCAAACAGTTGCAGATGCCGATGATACCAGTGAAGGTGACGCATCTGAGCTCAAGTGGGATCTCGATGAAGATCTTGTTCGTTGTGTTGTTTCGTTTCCTATTGATTAGTAGTGGATCCCAGTTGGGATGATCGGGGATCTTGCATTTGGGGTTTTCTTCTTTTATTTTGGTTCCGTAGTCCAACCTTGATTGTATTATGGATGATGTATGTTTAACCTGCATTTGTGTGAAGTGTTTATTGTAAGCCAACTCTTTATCCCATTCTTATTTAGTACATGGGATTGTGTGAAGATTACCGAAAGGGCCACCGGACAGGCCTCCTTATTACGCGGAAAATATTTAGTTTGTTGCTATTACTTTCTTCATGACTTATACATGTTCCTATGACTATGAGATTATGCAACTCCCGTTTACTGGAGAAACACTTTGTGTGTCACCAAACATCACAACGTAACTGGGTGATTACAAAGGTGCTCTACAGGTGTCTCCGAAGGAACTTGTTGGGTTGGTGTATTTCGAGATTAGGATTTGTCAATCCGATTGTCGGAGAGGTATCTCTGGGCCCACTCGGTAATGCACATCACTATAGGCCTTGAGAGCATTGCAACTAATGAGTTAGTTGCGGGATGATGTATTACGGAACGAGTAAAGAGACTTGCTGGTAACGAGATTGAAGTAGGTATTGAGATACCGACGGTCGAATCTCGGGCAAGTAACATACCGATGACAAAGGGAAGAACGTATGTTGTTATGCGGTCTGACTAATAAAGATCTTCATAGAATATGTAGGAGCCAATATGGGCATCCAGGTCCCGCTATTGGTTATTGACTAGAGAGGTGTCTCGGTCATGTCTACATAGTTCTCGAACCCGTAGGGTCCGCACGCTTAACGTTCGTTGACGATATAGTATTATATGAGTTATGTATGTTGGTGACCGAATGTTGTTCAGACTCCCGGATGAGATCACAGACATGACGAGGAGCTCCGGAATGGTCCGAAGGTAAAGATTCATATATTGGATGATATGGTTTGGCCAAGGGGTCAGGCCCATGGGGCTATAAGTTAGTGCAAAAGGAGTTTTGCGGAGGCTAGGGAGCCAAACGCCAGAGACCCTGGCGTCTGGCCCTGGGCCAAACGCCGAGGCCCATGCCGTCTGGGACAGACGCCAAGGATTGTGGCGTTTGGTCCTGGAGTCCGAGTGGGACTCTTGCCTTTCGGGCAAAACCGACTTTGAGGAGGCATTTTCTCCAAGTTTCGACCCCAGGGCTCAACATATAAATAGAGGGGCAGGGCTAGCACCAAAGTGAGATCAAGAAACACCAAGCCGTGTGCCGGCAACCCCGTCCCCTCTAGTTTATCCTCCGTCATAGTTTTCGTAGTGCTTAGGCGAAGCCCTGCGAAGATTGTTCTTCACCAACACCGTCACCACGCCATCGTGTTGCGGTACTCATCTACTACTTTGCCCCTCTTGCTGGATCGAGAAGGAGAGGACGTCACCGAGCCGAACGTGTGCAGAACTCGGAGGTGCCGTGCTTTCGGTACTTGGATCAGTCGGATCATGAAGACGTACGACTACATGAACTGCGTTGATATAACGCTTCCGCTAAAGGTCTACGAGGGTACGTAGACAACACTCTCCCCTCTCGTTGCTATGCATCACCATGATCCTGCGTGTGCGTAGGAATTTTTTTGAAATTACTACGTTCCCCAACAGTGGCATCCGAGCCAGGTTTTATGCGTTGATGTTATATGCACGAGTAGAACACAAGTGAGTTGTGGGCGATACAAGTCATACTGCTTGCCAGCATGTCATACTTTGGTTCGGCGGTATTGTTGGATGAAGTAGCCCGGACCGACATTACACGTACGCTTATGCGAGACTGGTTCTACCAATGTGCTTTGCACGCAGGTGGCTGGCGGGTGTCAGTTTCTCCAACGTCAGTTGAACTGAGTGTGGCTACGCTCGGTCCTTGAGAAGGTTAAAACAACACTAACTTGACGAACTATTGTTGTGATTTTGATGCGTAGGTAAGAACGGTTCTTGCTAAGCCCAGTAGCAGCCACGTAAAACTTGCAACAACAAAGTAGAGGACGTCTAACTTGTTTTTGCAGGGCATGTTGTGGTCAAGACATGATGTTAATTTTTATTGTATGAGATGGTCATGTCTTGTAACTGAGTTGTCGGCAACTGGCAGGAGCCATATGGTTGTCGCTTTATTGTATGCAATGCAATCGCCCTATAATGCTTTACTTTGTCACTAAGCGATAGTGATAGTCGTAGAAGCATAAGATTGGCGAGACGACAATGATGCTACGATGGAGATCAAGGTGTCGCGCCGGTGACGATGGTGATCATGACGGTGCTTCGGAGATGGAGATCACAAGCACGAGATGATGATGACCATATCATATCACTTATATTGATTGCATGTGATGTTTATCTTTTATGCATCTTATCTTGCTTTGATTGTAGGTAGCATTATAAGATGATCTCTCACTAAATTTCAAAGATAAAAGTGTTCTCCCTGAGTATGCACCGTTGCCAAAGTTCATCTTGCCCAGAAACCATGTGATGATCGGGTGTGATAAGCTCTACGTCCATCTACATCGGGTGCAAGCCAGTTTTGCACACGCAGAATACTCAGGTTAAACTTGACGAGCCTAGCATATGCAGATATGGCCTTGGAACACTGAGACCGAAAGGTCGAGCGTGAATCATATAGTAGATATGATCAACATAGTGATGTTCACGATGGAAAGCTACTCCATTTAACGCGATGATCGGTTATGGTTTAGTTGATATGGATCACGTGATCACTTGGAGGATTAGAGGGATGTCTATCTAAGTGGGAGCTCTTAAGTAATATGATTAATTGAACTTAAATTTATCATGAACTTAGTCCTGGTAGTATTAGCATATCTATGTTGTAGATCAATAGCTCGCGTTTAGCTCCCCTGTTTTATTTTTGATATGTTCCTAGAGAAAACTATGTTGAAAAATGTTAGTAGCAATGATGCGGATTGGATCTGTGATCTGAGGATTATCCTCATTGCTGCACAGAAGAATTATGTCTTTGATGCACCGCTAGGTGACAGACCTATTGCAGGAGCAGATGCAGACGTTATGAACATTTGGCTAGCTCAATATGATGACTACTTGATAGTTTAGTGCACCATGCTTAAACGGCTTAGAATCGGGACTTCAAAGACGTTTTTTACGTCATGGACCATATGAGATGTTCCAGGAGTTAAACTTAATATTTCAACCAAATACCCGAGTTGAGAGATATGAAGTCTCCAACAAGTTCTATAGCTAAAAGATGGAGGAGAATAGCTCAAGGAGTGACCATGTGCTCAGATTTTCTGGGTACTACAATCGCTTGAATCAAGTGGGCGTTAATCTTCCAGATAAAATAGTGATTGACAGAATTCTCTAGTCACCATCACCAAGTTAGAAGAACTTCGTGATGAACTATAATGTGCAAGGGATAACGGAAATAATTCCCAAGCTCTTCGTGATGCTGAAATCGACGCAGGTAGAAATCAAGAAAAACATCAAGTGTTGATGGTAAAAAAACCACTAGTTCCAAGTAAAAGGACAAAGGGAAGAAAGGGGAACTTCAAGAAGAACGGCAAGGAAGTGCTCAAGTGAAAAAACCCAAGTCTAGACCAAAGCCTGAAACTGAGTGCTTCTACTGCAAAGGAACTGGTCACTGAAGCGGAACTACCCAAGTAATTGGCGGATAAGAAGGATGGCAAAGTGAACATATGTATATTTGATATACATGTTATTGATGTGTACTTTACTAGTGTTTATAGCAAACCCTCAATATTTGATACTAGTTCAGTTGCTAAGAATAGTAACTCGAAACGGGAGTTGCAGAATGAACAAAGACTAGTTAAGGGTGAAGTGATGATGTGTATTGGAAATCGTTCCAAGATTGATATGATCATCATCGCAGACTCCCTATACTTTTGGGATTAGTGTTAAACCGAAAATAAATGATATTTAGTGTTTGCGTTGAGCATGAATATGATTGGATCATGTTTATTGCAATACGGTTATTCATATAATAGAGAATAATTGTTGTTCTGTTTACATGAATAAAACCTTCTACGGTCATACACCCAATGAAAATGGTTTGTTGGATCTCGATCATGGTGATACACCCAATGAAAAGGAACAAATTCTAGAGGATCCACTTCTAGAGGAACCTGCAGATAATGCTAGTGCCATAGCTAAGAATGCCTACCAGAAACTCGTTGATGAATCAATAGAGATCAGCTGTCTGATGCTGGCTTGTATGGAGCCCGATTTGCAAGAGCATTTCGAAATGATGAGGCTTACGATATGATCGAGAGTCTCAAGAGCATGTTTCAGACACAGGCTAGGACCGAAAGGTTCAACATCTGGCGATCCTTGATGGATTGCAAGCTGAAGGAAGGTGATCCACTGATCCCACATGTGATCAAGATGATCGGATATGTGCAAGCTTTGGATCATTTGGGCTTCCCGCTCTTGGATGAGCTGGCTACTGATGCAGTTCTGGGTTCTCTTCCACCCAGCTATGGGACGTTCATCTTGAACTATCATATGCATGGCATGGATAAGAAGCTCACTGAATTGCATGGGATGCTCAAAGTGGCAGAGCAGGATATTAAGAAAGGCACACATCAAGTGTTGGCGGCGCAGAAATCAGCTAAGTTCAAGAAGAGTTGGTCCAAGAAAAAGGGTAAGGCAAAGGGCACGGAGACGGTAACCTCCGCCACCACACCGAAGTCTGGACCGGACTCAAAGACCATTTGCTATCATTGCAAGGAAACCGTTCACTGGAAAAGGAACTATAGCAAGTGGCTTGTAGAGCATGGCAAGCAGGCCGGAAATGCTTCTTCAGGCAAAGGTACACTTGTTGCATATGTTATAAAAATTTACCTTGCTGACATACCTAGCAGCTCTTGGGTATTTGATACCGGATCGGCTGTTCATATTTGCAACTCGATGCAGGAGCTGATAAGAACTAGGCATGTGGCACAAGGGGAGGTTGACATCAGGGTCGGCAACAAAGCAAGAGTTGCTGCGTTGGAAGTCAGCACGATGCAGCTCCAGCTTCCTTCTAGATTTATTTTGGAATTGAATAATTGTTATTACATTCCTGCACTTAGTCGGAACATTATTTTTGCCTCATGCTTGATGAGTCATGGTTATGAATTCAATTTAAAGGACAATGGTTGTTCGATTTATTTGAATTGTATGTTCCATGGCTCTACACCCACTGTTGATGGGCTATTTATATTGAATCTAGAATAGGAATCGGTCTATAACGTGAATGTCAAGAGGCATAAGCCTAATGAGATAAATCCGACATACTTCTGGCATTGCCGGCTTGGACACATTAGTCTGAAATGCATGAAGAAGCTCCATGATGATGGGCTCCTAACTTTGTCCGACTTCGGGTCGTTCGAGACATGTGAATCATGCTTGCTCGGCAAGATGACTAAGTCTCCTTTCACGAAGAATTGCGAGAGGGCGTCCGAGCTCTTCGAACTGATACATAGTGATGTGTGTGGACCAATGAGCACAATTGCCAGAGGTGTCTATCAATACTTTGTGACTTTTACCGATGACTTGAGTAGATATGGATATATCAATTTGATGCGTCACAAGTTGGAAACTTTTGAAAAGTTGAAAGAGTTTCAAAACGAGGTTGAGAATCAGCTCGGAAAGACTATAAAACTTCTACAATCTGATCATGGAGGTGAGTACATGAGCCAGGAGTTTGATGATGATCATCTGAGAAGCTAAGGTATAGTACCTCAACTCAGACCTCCTGGTACGCCACACAGAAATGGCGTATTAGAACGGAGGAATCGTACCTTCTTGGACATGGTTCTATCTATGATGAGCAAATTGGATTTACCCTTGTCATTCTGGGGATACGCTCTAGAAACTGCAGCTTTCACACTTAATAGGGTACCATCAAAATCTGTAGATAACACACCACATGAGATGTGGACCGGGAAGACTCCTAGTTTGCATTTTCTAAAGATTTGGGGTTGTGAAGTATTTGTCAAGCGACTTATGTTAGACAAGCTTACACCCAAGTCGGACAAATGCATATTCATGGGATATCCATGGGAAATCTAGGGATATAGCTTCTACAACTGGGAAGAGAACAAAGTGTTTGTTGCTCGGAACGGGGTTTTCCTTGAGAAAGAGTTTCACAGTCGGGAGGCCAGTGGGAGGCCGGTCCGAATCGAAGAAATTCGAGTACCACTCGTGGATGGCTCAGCAGGTGATGAGATCATACTAGAGTCAGTCAGGGAACCCGTAGTGGAAGTGGCACCGGAACCACGGAGGTTGGAAAGATTGCGTAGAGTGCGTGATGTATTGTTGCTAGAAAGTGACGAGCCGGCCAGGTATGCGGAAGAGATGGTGATCCCGAATTCCAAGGCATGGCTAGAAGCCATGCAATCCGAGTTAAAGTCCATGGATGAAAATCAAGTCTGGGACTTGGTTGATCTGCCGCCTGGCATAAACGCCATTGGCTACAAATGGGTCTTTAAGAAGAAAACCGATGTGAATGGACATGTTCAGATCCACAAAGCTCGGCTTGTTGCTAAAGGATATGGACAAGTTCAAGGAATTGACTAAGACGAGACTTACTCGCTGGTAGCAAAGCTGAAGTCGGTATGGATCGTACTATCTATAGCTACATATTTCGCTTATGAGATATGGCAGATGGATGTCAAAATGTCTTTCCTTAATGGAAATTTAACCGAGGACGTGTATATGATACAGCCTGAGGGTTTTGTCGATCCGACTAGCACTAGTAAAGTATGCAAGCTCGAGAGATCCATTTATGGGTTGATGCAACCATCTCGGAGTTGGAACATTCGTTTTGATGAGGTCGTCACTAGTCTTGGTTTCATCAAAAGCAATGAGGACGCCTGTTTATACAAGCAGCTAAGTGGGAGCTCGATTGTGTTTTTGATCTTGCATGTGGATGACATACTACTAATCGGAAATGAAGTTTCGATGCTGAACTTGGTCAAGGAATCATTGAATGGCAAGTTTTCAATGAATGACCTTGGTGAGGCAGTTTACATTTTAGGCATCAAGATCTATAGAGATAGATCGAGGACGTTGCTCGGCTTGAGCCAAAGCACGTACATAGATAAAGTGTTGAAGCGGTTCAACATGAGTGAGGCCAAGAAAGGGTTCTTGCCTATCTCACATGGTATAAGGCTAAGTGAGACTCGGAGTCCTTCGACATCTGATGAGCGAAGCAGGATGAGTCGGATTCCGTATGCCTCGGCAATTGGATCCATCATGTATGCCATGATATGTACACGGCCTGATGTTGCTTTTGCAATAAGTCTAACAAGTAGATACTAGGCCAACCCAGGTGAGAGTCACTGGGCAGCAGTAAACACTATTCGGAAGTACCTGAAAAGGACTAAAGAGATGTTGCTAGTTTATGGAGGTGAGGAAAATCTCGTCGTAAGGGGTTACGCTGATGCTAGTTTCCAAACCGACAGAGATGATTGTCGATCACAGTCCGGATTCGTGTATGTCATGAACGGAGGAGCAGTGAGCTGGATGAGTCCCAAGCAAGATACGGTGGCTGATTCTACGACAGAAGCCGAATACATTGCGGCTTGTGAAGCTGCAAAGGAACGTGTTTTGATCCAGAACTTTCTGGATGATCTTGGTATTTTCCCAGCCTCAGTAAAACTGTTTGACCTTTATTGTGATAATTCTGGTGCCATCGCACAAGCCAAGGAGCCGAGGGATCACCACAAGACCGGACACATAGATCGGAAATATCACCTGATACGAAAGATCGTAAAGAATGGTGATGTTGAGTTATGCAAAATTCACACGGATGCAAATGTTGTAGATCCGTTGACTAAGCCGCTTCCACAATCCAAGCATGAGGGGCACGTTAGAGCTATGGGCATTCGATGTCTATTTGATTGACTCTAGTGCAAGTGGGAGACTGTTGGAGATATGCCCTAGAGGCAATCATGTATGATGATATTTCCTATGTGGTTATGAATAAAGATAGTCCTTGGACATTATCAATGATGTGTATCAACAAGTACATGACTTGTTTGTGGGACTATGCATTGTATGATGACTGTCGTAAAAGCTCCCTGGTCGAAAGGGATGTGTGGACGTGCAGCCGACTAGACCAGCATATGACACGGTCAATGGCTTGGTCTCACTAGCACTCGGTGTCAAAACCGGCGGATCTCAGGTAGGGGGTCCCAAACTGTGCGCCTAGGTGGATGGTAACAGGAGGCAGGGGACACGATGTTTTACCCAGGTTCGGTCCCTCTTGATGGAGGTAAAACCCTACGTCCTGCTTGATTAATATTGATGATATGGGTAGTACAAGAGTAGATCTACCACGAGATCAAGGAGGCTAAACCCTAAAAGCTAGCCTATGGTATGATTGTTGTTCTGTATGTTCTATCGACTAGCCTGGCCCTGGTTTATATAATGCACCAGAGGCCTAGGTTAACAAGAGTCCTAGCCGAATACGCCGGTGGGGAGAAGTCCTTGTCTTGATCGCCAAGTCTTTGTGGAATATTCCTTGTATGCGGCAGCTGTCCGAACTGGCCCATGAGTATACGGCCACGGGGGTCCTCGGCCCAATCTATCAGATTGGGAGATGACGTGTTGAGTACCCCCTAGTCCAGGACACCGTCAGTAGCCCCCTGAACCGGTCTTCAAGTTAGGGACGCTCCTCGATTCTTCCGAACTATTCTTCATCTTCGGTCGTCGGTCTTGAAAACTGGTTCAACAAATCTTCTCATCTTCGATCTCAAGGATCGCCGAAATGCATTCGACGAGTTTATACGCCGGGTATCCGAGGAGCCCCTTTAAGTTTCCGGGCTTTATCAATGCCTTATTATTTTTATGCCACACCTCGGGTTTGAAGTTGTTCCCGGGCAGCAGCGTCCTCTTGTGTCCGAGCTCCAACGCCGGACTGTATTCGAGGTATCTTTTACAACCGAGCACCAACGCCGGACCGCTTCCCAGCTCTAACGCCGAAATGTATCCGAGATCCAACGCCGGACTATGTATCCGAGCTCCAACGCCGGACTGTATCCGAGCTCCAATGCTGGACTATATCCGAGGTGTCATATCACCTTGGTTCAAAATTTTTTGAAGGAGTTTAGCCAAGCTTAATGCCGGAAATGCCCTCTATGGAGCCAGCCACTAGCGCCCGAGCTTTATGCCGGACTACTTCCGAGGTGGTGCACCACCCCGAATGTGGGCCGATTTTTGTGAATATTTTTTATTGGTGAAATTTATTCTCTGCCGAGATATATAGCCAGTAGCCCTCAAGGTGTGTATCGGTCTAAAACCCAAGATGCACCTGAAGGATGACGTAAGACCGCTGATCCTAGTAGCCGCTGAGACTCAGGTTGATTTGCAAAATCGGCCTGAGGATCAAGTCCAAACTCGGTAGAATACTTCGGGACACTAAAAGCGGTGTGCTCAGTCCTCGAGACTCAGGTTGGGTGCGGCCAACCAACCTGAGGATCAAAATCTCCTCGGAAACTATATTGCACCTAAATTTTTTTGCATTGGACAAGCAATGCAGTAGCCCCCGAGACACTGGTCGGGTGGCAACACCAGATCATGGGATCGATGTGCCCCTTTAATATTTGTAAATAATAAGCCCGAAGCCCAGTAGCCCCCGAGCCTTAATGCGGGCACGGGTGGCCGAATTAAGGATCAATATCCATAGTAAAATCACAAATTATGTGTAATGACTCTATATATCCAAGTACTTTACGTCATTAATGCTCAGATCCGCATTGTACAAAACTTTGTTGACCGACCATCGGCTTCCACCTCCTCGGCCAGTAGCCGAGGAGTGTTTGTCCTACCTTATAAAACCTTTATGAGGGCAAAGATTTACAACAAACAAGGCAATCTGGCCATACGGTTTTATAAACAGAGGTACGCAGAGAGTTATATTACTGTTTAACAGAAGAAATGTCTTCAAAAGAAAATAGCCCCACTATCAGTTCCTTTCTTTGTGTTGTCATGCTAAGCATGATCATTAAACCTCAGCTCTAATGTAAGAGCAAAATATTGAGGATTTAGTTTGGGAGGCTAGTTAATAGCCCCCGGTAGTGTTTGGCGACAGTCGGGGTCAAGCCGTAAACACTTCGGCCAATGTAATGAACGGCCCATCATTTAACATATTCATCGGATCACTGACCAGTTTATGCTTATTATGAAAGTCAGTTTTCGTCTTTCTTCACTGAGGTGCTTAACCGTGTGAGCTGGAAGCACAATCGCAGTGGTTCTCCCTTTGCATGCCTAGCCGAACAAAACGGAACGTAGGAAGCAAGTGTAGGAGCCGGGCAACCCAACTATTGACCGAAAACACAATTCGAAACCGATGCATATATAGCAATATCTGAGAATGTTTTTGCCGAATCCCTAAAGGTGTCCGGCGTTGCACTGCGAGACTAATGCTGGAAAAGCACAAATAGTTTAAAAGTGCCAAAAAGCTTGGAAAACCAAGAAACGTCAGTAAAAACATGACGTCCGAACAATATCAAGTGTTCGGTGCCAATCCGAAAGTTTGTCTTATAAAAAGGAAGTGCTTCTGTCGTGCTTTAACATGATACATCCTATCTCAAGACTTCGAGCGGGTCAGCCTACGGCTTCAACCTCCTTTCCCGAGGGCGGAGTACTTCTCATCAGGCCAGTTTAGCAAACAAAACTCTAGCGGTTTTGAGAGAGAAATTAGACTCCCCGGCTAGTGACCGCACACTCGTGTCGAAAAAGGGAGTGATAAATAATAATAATAATAAAACTTTGCAACGACTAGGAAGAAGAACACTTATTATAAAATGGCTCAAATAAACTTAAGAGCCCCCAAGTGACTTGGGTATAAGAATGATTGCATGTACCGAAGTACTTATATCATATCTATGTTCAACCGAACTTTAAACGCGTCTTAACCGACCGTCGGCTTCTCCCTCTTCGGTCAAGGACCGAAAAGTGTTATGTAATCCATCGGTCGAGAATATCGATGGTGTTTCCAATAACCAGGCAATCAGGCCATAAGGCTGTAACAGACAAAGCGCGCTCAGGGAACTTATGCTATATTACTGCGAAGTGTAAGAAGCATCTTCGAAGAAAATAGTACCCCCACCGATACCTTTCTTCGGTGCTCGTTGTTATTATGAGACTTGTGCAATAGATTTTTTGTACTCATGAGTTCCGTTGTGTGCCGACCATCATTGAAAACTATAAGAGCGCTAGCTTTCGACTTCACCCAGTCTAAGGTCCGGCTCGGGTCACCCGATCGTGACAATCGCAGAGGTGCTCCCTTTACTCCCTAGCCGAACAATCGGGAACATAGGGGTAAACACAGGAGCGAGGCAACCCAGCTTGCAAATTGCTTAAGTCAATATGGTGCATATTGTGGCATAATACATGAACAAGGAACGAAGCCGTACAAGTATAATCATATGCAAGAGGAAAAAGCTTCATGAAGGAAGCCCCCAAGTAAACGGGGTATTTGAATTTGTGCGTCACAAACAAAGTTTGGACAAGGAAAAATTTTACAAGCAACTTTTTTCCAAAAAAGTATAATGCTTGGTCGAGCCGAACACAAGTTAAAAATTTAAAACTTTGAGCATGAAGGCAACTTAGCCGGTTAATGTGTTCGGTATTGACGATGCGGTCCGAGCTTGATGCGGGACAGGTGCCATCCCCCAAGCCGATTCTGAGGTGGCGGAGCAAAGAGCTCGGCACTTCGAAGTGGTGACATAGCACGGTCAATGCAGGCCGGCAGAGTGATGCCGAAGTCCCCGACATGGGGTAATGAAGTGTTGACGAAGCCCCCCGTCCAGCCGAGGTGACGCCAAAGGATATAGTCCGGCTAGATCATTTTCCTGTGCCACATAAAATAGTGCAAACCGGAGATAATAGTAATAATAATAATAATAATAAATCGTTGCATAATCAATAATTTATGCAAAGTGAGTAATAAAAGAAATATGGCCTGGCGGCGAAGTCAATGGCGATGCAGGGCGTCGGCGTGATGCGGTAAGGGCGTGGCAAATCCTGAATTCACAGGTCGGTCCGAGTTCCGGATGCGGCATTCGCCGGACTATGTACGGAGACTGACCGGACCACCATGCGACCGTCGTTAATGCGGCCACCATTTGGTAGACCTGTGTACATATGATGGACAAACCAGAGTAATAATTCCTTGGGAAAAATTGAACCCAAAAAGCAAAAAATACTAGGATTAATAGCACCTGGTTTATTTGTTGTAGCAATCCGAAGGAAGGTGATTCCCAAAATTGGGACTCGATCCGCACACCCGTTACCGGAGTAGGTTGATGAAGAGATGATGAAGCCCCCGGTCCAGCCGAGATGTCGAAGTAGGTCGGCGTGATGGACACCGGCTCGGAGGAGCAATAGTGTTGCCCTGCTGATGCAGGTCGTGACGTGGTCAATGCCGGCTTGATGAAGTGACCGTGCGGCGATGCCGGTGTGCCCGCTTCGTGTAACCCGTGGGGCGGCGATGTTGGTGATGATTTATTCTTTGCGATGTAGAACTGTTGTTCAGCTTGCCGAGGTGATGATCTGAAGAAGTTGAGCTCGGCTCAATAAAGTGACGACGTGTCTAGCGCAGGTTGGCAGCCGTGGAGCAATATTACCGGACTGGTTTAACACCAGCATGATATTGAAGATCATCTTCAAAAGATTTTAAAGTTAGTGGGATGTGTTCGGGAACAAAACACAATACCCCATACAAAACTTCCTTCAAAAAGGATGTCCGAAATCCCGTTCATAAAAAAGACGAACTCGGGTCGGATTCGTTTTCGCGCAGAAAACAGATCCGAAAAATGATGCACTAATCGGAAGGTTCCCGGAGTTTGGACGGTCGGATCGAGCTGAAATTCGGAGGGGTGGTAGATATAGGAATTCCGCAGCCGATCAACAGTTGGATCTTCCAAAGGACGTCCGAGCTAGAAGCTGGACACCACACCCTAAACTCGTCCAGAATCCCGTCCAGATTTGACAGGGCTCCGGTATATCGCGGATTGCCAGAGATTCCTCCATTGGAACTCGATGAAATTTTCCAGGGTTGTTGTAGACCCAATTCCGCACAATCCCACCAAAGCAATCGTTAAAAATACACTTGAGGAGGCGGTGGCGGCGGATACAAGTTCGCTGTCCAGAAAAACAGCACGGTCGCCCGAGGGCAATGTTGACGTTGAGCCCCCGGGATCCCTGGATGATTCCTCCATGATCTTGATAGAGATCGGAGTTAATGTTTGATGAAGGCCCTCGTCCGAACATGGTGATCCAAATACGGGGCGCAATTCTTGGTCGAACCAAGGTGACCAGTCGAGCTAGTGACGAAGATGCCGAAGTCGCAGTTGATCTGCAGGCGAGCCATCGATCCTTTTGTCGATGACACAGCGGAACTCTCAATGAAAGCACCAATGTCGGTGTCAAAACCGGTGGATCTCGGGTAGGGGGTCCCGAACTGTGCGTCTAGGCGGATGGTAACAGGAGGCAGGGGACACGATGTTTTACCCAGGTTCGGGCCCTCTTGATGGAGGTAAAACCCTACGTCCTACTTGATTAATATTGATGATATGGGTAGTACAAGAGTAGATCTATCACGAGATCAAGGAGGCTAAACCCTAAAAGCTAGCCTATGGTATGATTGTTGTTCTGTATGCTCTATCGACTAGCCTGGCCCTAGTTTATATAATGCACCAGAGGCCTAGTTTAACAAGAGTCCTAGCCGAATACGCCGGTGGGGAGAAGTCCTTGTCTTGATCTCCAAGTCTTTGTGGAATCTTCCTTGTATGCGGCAGCTGTCCGAACTGGCCCATGAGTATACGACCACGGGGGTCCTCGGCCCAATCTATCAGATCGGGAGATGACTTGTTGAGTACCCCCTAGTCCAGGACACAGTCACTAGCCATGGAGCATTGGATACTAACCGGATAATATGGACTCGGAAGGATCTTGTCGGATTCGACGTAGTAGGATCCGAGTTGAGATAAGGTCCGAGTCGGACAGGCCCAACTATGAGATGCAGTGATATGTCATCTGTGAGTCTCTTGTACAACATACGTTCTATGTCCTAAGACCTAAGCTGGCGCATGTACTCGGGATGGTGATAGACTTGCTTTGAACCAGGATAAGCATGGTCGAGCAAGATGGGATTTGCCCCTCCGATCTGGAGAGATATACTCTGGGCCCCTCGTGTAATCCGACCAGGATAAGCATGGCCATGCGACAAGGATTATGTGATAATCTGGTTTGTGGTCGCCATCACTGGAACGAGAAAGAGGTCAGGCTAGCACAAGGATGACAGACTCGCCTTGAACCCGACAACATATATCGTGTGGGAAAAGGAATGGAAGTATGATGTACAGGTTCGCCTATCCAGCTTCATAGTCTGCTTGGTGTTTGGCATGCCTTGCTAGCGGCCGCTACCAACCATGCAGTTCAGAGGTGATCCGAACTGCGACCAAGCCGGCTTGAACCTAAGGGGTCGCACGCTTAAGGGAAGGAACCTACAAGGTCGGATCTGGGGACACTGGTCGGATGTGATCCGAGTTGTATTTGGATGGTGGCTGAGTAGACTTATGGGCTTTAGGGTCCATGCGAGGCCAAAGTGTTGAGACCGCGACAGACGCCTATTATAAAGTGGGGTGCAGCATACTCATGCGGTTGATTGCTTTGGCGCTATCACTAGGGTTTGCATGTGTTGCAAATAGACACCTCCACTTGCCGCCGGTTGTGTTATCGGATCTAGCAGTCCGCCGCACGACGTTCCTCCTGCACGCGTGGATACCGTTAGAGGCAGTGCACCTGCGCCGCTCCGACGAACTTGTATGAGGGATCCAGCGATCGGCTGTTCGAGGGAGATCGGACGAGGAGGAGACGATCCACGCCGACGCGTTGCCCCAACTCTTCTTCTGCTGCACGGCACTGCGCGTCTAGTGGTAACGAACTGTGATCCATATCCCGTAGCATGTTCTTGGTTGTTGTGCGCGTATGAAATTTTTAATTTGCATTCGACGCACCCTACCATAGATCCCAACAAAGGAGAGTTCAATCCGGACACGGGAGGAACTCTTCTATCTTGTATCTCCATGACCCATTAGTCCAGCCTATGTAACATAGCCCGGACGCCCCAGGACCCCTTAATCTAGGACACCATCATTGACGAGCTCGGCGATACGGCCAAGCCAGTCATTGGTAGGGCGATAACACAGGAGCTCCCATGCCATGAGCAGTGCAACCTGTGCATTTATCGGCCCGCGGCGAGCATGGGAGGATGACGCTATGGCTGGAGTGGGCTATGGAGTGGTGGTGCGGCCGTCGTGCCACATGGAAGGTGGCAATGACGAATCCTGCTGCTCACATTGCTACCTCTTAAGCATGCATTGGTTTTCCCTTAAAGAGGAAAGGGTGATGCAACAAAGTAGCGTAAGTATTTCCCTCAGTTTTTGAGAACCAAGGTATCAATACAGTAGGAGACTACACACAAGTCGCCTAGTACCTGCACAAACAAATAAGAACCTTGCAACCAACGCGATAAAGGGGTTGTCAATCCCTTCACGGTCACTTGCAAAAGGGAGATCTGATAAAGATAACAAGATAAATATTTTTGGTATTTTTGTTGTATAGATTGGAAAGTAAAGATTGCAAAATAAATAGTAAACTAGAATTGTAGATCGAAAACTTATATGATGTAAAGTAGACCCGGGGGCCATAGGTTTCACTAGTGGCTTCTCTCAAGATAGCATAAATTACGGTGGGTGAACAAATTACTGCCGAGCAATTGATAGAAAAGCTCATAGTTATGAGAATATCTAGGCATGATCATAAACATAGGCATCACGTCCGTGTCAAGTAGACCGAAACGATTCTGCATCTACTACTATTACTCCACACATCAACCACTATCCAGCATGCATCTAGAGTATTAAGTTCATAAGAACAGAGTAACGCATTAGGCAAGATGACATGATGTAGAGGGATAAAATCAAGCAATATGATATAAACCCAATCTTTTTACCCTCGATGGCAACAATACAATACGTGTCGGTTCCCTTTCTGTCACTGGGATCGAGTACCGCAAGATTGAACCCAAAGCTAAGCACTTCTCCCATTGCAAGAAAGATCAATCTAGTAGGCCAAACCAAACTGATAATTCGAAGAGACTTGCAAAGATATCAAATCATGCATATAAGAATGTAGAGAAGAATCAAATATTGTTCGTAGATAAACTTGACCATAAACCCACAATTCATCAGATCTCGGCAAGCACACCGCAAAAAGTATTACATCAAATAGATCTCCAAGAACATCAAGGAGAACTTTGTATTGAGAACCAAAGAGAGAGAGAGAAGAAGCCATCTAGCTAATAACGATGCACCCGAAGGTCTGTGGTAAACTACTCACACATCATCGGAGAGGCTATGGTGTTGATGTAGAAGCCCTCCATGATCAAATCCCCCTCCGGCAGATCACCGAAAAAGGTCCCCAGATAGGACCTCATGGTTTTAGAAGGTTGCGGCGGTAGAAAAGTTGTTTCGTGGATCCCCTGGATGTTTTCAGGGTATAAGAGTATATATAGGCGAAAGAAGTAGGTCAGTGGAGCTACGAGAGGCCCACGAGGGTGGGGGCGCGCCTACACCTTGGGCACGCCGCCCTACCTCGTGGCCGCCTCACTGCTTCCTTCACCTCCACTCCAAGTCTCCTGGATTGCGTTTGTTCCAAAAAGATCCTCGCGAAGGTTTCGTTCCGTTTGGATTCCGTTTGATATTCCTTTTCTGGGAAACACTGAAATAGGCAAAAAAAAATAGCAATTTGCACTGGGCCTTTTGTTAATAGGTTAGTACCAAAAATAATATAAAAGTGCTTAATAAATCCCATTAAACATCCAAAATAGATAATATAATAGCATGGAACAATCAAAAATTATAGATACATTGGAGACGTATCAAGCATCCCCAAGCTTAATTCCTGCTCATCCTCGAGTAGGTAAATGATAAAGACAAAAAATTTGATGTGCATTGCTACCTAACATAATTTTCAATGTAATTCTCTTTATTGCGGCATGAATGTTTAGATCCAAAAGATTCTAGACAGAAGTTTAATATTGACTTAAAAATAATAATACTTCAAGCTTGCTAACCAAGCAATTACGTCTTATCAAAATAACATAGCCAAAGAAAGGTTATCCCTACAAAATCATATAGTTTGGCCATGCTTCATTTTCGTCACACAAAATGCTCCCATCATGCACAACCCCGATGACAAGCCAAGCAATTTTTTCATACTTAGCCTTTTCAAACTCTTTCAACTTTCACGCAATATATGAATGCGAGCCATGGACATAGCACTATGGGTGGAATAGAATATGATGATGGAGGTTGTGTGAGAAGACAAAAAAGGAGAAAGTCTCACATTGACGCGGCTAATCAACGGGCTACGTAGATTACCATCAATTGATGTCAATCCAAGGAGTAGGGATTGCCATGCAACGGATGCACTAGAGCTATAAATATATGAAAGCTCAACTAAAGAAACTAAGTGGGTGTGCATCCAACCTGCTTGCTCACGAAGACCTGGGACATTTTGAGGAAGCCCATCATTGGAATATACAAGCCAAGTTCTATAATGAAAAATTCCCAGCAGTATATGAAAGTGACAAAATAGGAGACTCTCTATCATGAAGATCATGGTGCTACTTTGAAGCACAAGTGTGGAAAAAGGATAGTAACATTGCCCCTTCTCTCTTTTTCTCTCATTTTCCCTTTTTCTTTTTTTATTTAAACCTTTTTCTCTCTTTTTTATGGCCTCTTTTTTCGTCCGGAATCTCACCCCGACTTGTGGGGGGATCATAGTCTCCATCATCCTTTCCTCTCATGGGACAATGCTGTAATAATGAAAATCGTCACACTTTTATTTACTCACAACTCAAGAATTACAAGTCGATACTTAGAACAAAATATGACTCTATGTGAATGCCTCCGGCAGTGTATCGGGATATGCAAAGAATCGAGAGCGACATGTATGAATGAATTATGAAGGTGGCTTTTCCACAAATATGATGTCAACTACATGATCATGCAAAGCAATATGACAATGATGGAGCGTGTCATAATAAACAGAACAGTGTTAAGTTGCATGGCAATATATCTCGGAATGGCTATGGAAATGCTATAATAGGTAGGTATGGTGGCTGTTTTGAGGAAGATATAAGGAGGTTTATGTGTGATAGAGCGTATCATATCACGGGGTTTGGATGCACCGGCGAAGTTTGCACCAACTCTCGTGGGGAGAAAGGGCAATGCACGGTACCGAAGAGGCTAGCAATGATGGAAGGGTGAGAGTGCGTATATCCATGGACTCAACATTAGTCATAAAGAACTCACATACTTATTGCAAAAATATACAAGTCATCAAAACCAAGAACTACGCCCATGCTCCTAGGGGGATAGATTGGTAGGAAAAGACCATCGCTCGTCCACTACCGCCACTCGTAAGGAAAGCAATCAAAGAACAGCCCATGCTTCAAATTTGTCATACAATGTTTATCATACGTGCATGCTACGGGACTTGCCAACTTCAACACAAGTATTTATCAATTCCACAATTACTCAACTAGCACGACTCTAATATTACCACCTTTATATCTCATAACAACTATCAAGTATCAAGCTTCTCATAGTATTTAATGCACTCTATATGAAAGTTTTCACTATACCCATCCTGGATGTCTATTAGAACTAATTTTATAGCCAAAGAAAATTACCATGCTGTTCTAAAAGACTCTCAAAATAATACAAGTGAAGCATGAGAGATCAATAATTTCTATAAAATAAAAACCACCACCGTGCTCTAAAAAGATATAAGTGAAGCACTAGAGCAAAATTATCTAGCTCAAAAGATATAAGTGAAGTACATAGAGTATTCTAATAAATTCCGCTTCATGTGTGTCTCTTGCAAAAGGTGTGTACAGGAAGGTGATTGTGGTAAACTAAAAAGCAAATACTCAAATCGTACAAGACCCTCCATACAAAACACATATCATGCAGTGAATAAAAATATAGCCTCAAGTAAAGTTACCGATAGACGAAGACGAAAGAGGGGATGCCTTCCGGGGTATCTCTAAGCTTAGGCTTTTGGTTGTCCTTGAATTTTACCTTGGGGTGCCTTGGGCATCCCCAAGATTAGGCTATTGCCACTCCTTGTTCCAAAATCCATCAAATCTTTTACCCAAGAACTTGAAAACTTCAGAACACAAAACTCAACAGAAAATCTCATGATCTCCATTAGTATAAGAAAACAAACCACCACTTTAAGGTACTGTAATAAACTCATTTTTATTTATATTGGATTTAAACCTACTGTATTCCAACTTCTCTATGGTTCATACCCCCCGATACTAGCCATAGATTCATCAAAATAAGCAAACAACACACGAAAAAGAGAATCAGTCAAAAACAGAACAGTCTGTAGCAATCTGTAGGTTTCGAATACTTCTGTAACTCCAAATATCGGGAGAACTTAGGAAGTCCTAAATAATTTGTATATTGATCTACTGCAGTTGGAATTCTTATTTTATGACTCTCTAGAAAAAAATGAAAATTATTCTCGTGAGTGCATACTTTCTGTTTTTTTCAGCAAGAACAAATAACAATCATCCAGGAAGATCCTAAAGGATTTAGTTGGCACAAACACTAACTAAAACACAAAAAACACAATCATAACAGAGGATAGATGATTTATTTATTAATAAACAAGAACAAAATCAAGGAACAAAAATAAAATTGGGTTGCCTCTCAACAAGCGCTATCGTTTAACGCCCCTAGCTAGGCATAAAAACAAGAATAGATCTAGGTATTGTCATCTTTGGTAGGCAATTCTTCAATTGAACACTTATAACCCTTAGGAGGTTCTTTGTTTTTCCAAATTGTCAAACTCCTAGGTAGGAAATCAAGAAATTCGTTTTTAGTAAAAGGTTCCTTAATGATATCCAAAAAGTTGGGTTATTTGAGGTGTTTTTAACGACTGGAGAAGCAGACCCCAAGTTGGTAATAATTTCTTCGAGTTTATTAATTCAAGTGGAATCTTGATCTATCTTTTCATTGACTATGGGTTCCTTTTCCTTAAGGTTTTTTAGAGTAACTCCTACCTTAGATCCATATTGAGTAATTTGGTTGTGGATCTTTTTCAATTAACTCTACAGTGGCAATTTTATTTTCAATTATATAAAGCCTTTGCATCACATGTTCCAAAGTTAAAATAGTTCCATTGACCAAAAGAGGTGGTGGGCCTAACAAAACTATCATATCATTATAAGAATCAAAAGTATGGCTTCCCAAGAAATTCCCTCCGGTGATGGTGCCAAGAACATATCTATACCAAGGAGTGATGCCTACATAAAAATTGCGAAGAAGAACGGAAGTAGATTGCCTTTTAATAGATCTATTTTGAGCATTGCAAATTCTATATCAAGAATCTTTTAGGTTTTCTCCCTCCCTTTGTTTAAAATTAAGTACTTCGTTATCGGGAGTGTTAAAATGATAGGAGAACTAGCCATGAGGGCAAAATAGACGATCTAACACACAAGAACACAAGAGGCAAGCGAAAAGAGACGAACGAAAAAAGGGCGAATAAAATGACAAAGGTGGGGTCGAGGAGAGGAAAATGAGCGGCGAATGGCAAATAATATAATGCGAGGGATAAGAGTTTGTGATGGGTACTTGGTATGTCTTGACTTGGCGTAGATCTCCCCGGCAACGGTGCCAGAAATCCTTCTTGCTACCTCTTGAGCATGCGTTTGTTTTCCCTTGAAGAGGAAAAGGTGATGCAGCAAAGGAGTGTAAGTATTTCCCTATGTTTTTGAGAACCAAGTTATCAATCCAGTAGGAGACTACATGCAAGTCGCCTAGTACCTTCACAAACAACTAAGAACCTTGCAACCAATGCGATAAAGGGGTTGTCAATCCCTTCACAGCCACTTGCAAAAGTGAGACTGATAAAGATAATAAGATAAATATTTTTGGTATTTTTGTTGTATAGATTGGAAAGTAAAGATTGCAAAATAAATAGTAAACTAGAATTGTAGATTGGAAACTTATATGATGTAAAGTAGACCAGGGAGCCATAGGTTTCAATAGTGGCTTCTCTCAAGATAGCATAAATTATGGTGGGTGAACAAATTACTGCCGCGAAATTGATAGAAAAGCACATAGTTATGAGAATATCTAGGCATGATCGTAAACATAGGCATCATGTCTGTGTTAAGTAGACCAAAACGATTCTGCATCTACTACTATTACTCCACACGTTGACCGCTATCCAGCATGCATCTAGAGTATTAAGTTCATAAGAATAGAGTAACGCATTAGGTAAGATGACATGATCTAGAGGGATAAACTCAAGTAATATGATATAAACCCCATCTTTTTATCCTCAATGGCAACAATACAATACGTGTCAGTTCCCATTCTGTCACTGGGATCGAGCACCGAAGGATTGAACCCAAAGCTAAGCATTTCTCCCATTGCAAGAAAGATCAATCTAGTAGGCCAAACCAAACTGATAATTCAAAGAGACTTGCAAAGATATCAAATCATTCATATAAGAATTCAGAGAAGAATCCAATATTGTTCATAGATAAAATTGATCGTAAACCCACAATTCATCGGATCTCGGCAAACACACCGCAAAAAGTATTACATCGAATAGATCTCCAACAACATCAAGGAGAGCTTTGTATTGAGAACCAAAGAGAGAGAAGAAGCCATCTAGCTAATAACTATGGACCCAAAGCTCTGTGGTAAACTACTCACACATCATCAGAGAGGCTATGGTGTTGATGTGGAAGCCCTCCGTGATCGAATCCCCCTCCGGCAGATCGCCGGAAAAGGTCCCTAGATGGGATCTCAAGGGTGCAGAAGGTTGCGGCGGTGGAAAAGTGGTTTCGTGGCTCCCCTGGATGTTTTGAGGGTATAAGAGTATATATATAGGCGAAAGAAGTAGGTCGGTGGAGCTACGATGGGCCCACGAGGGTGGGGGCACGCCACCCTACCTCGTGGCCGCCTCGCTGCTTCCTTGACCTCCACTCCAAGTCTCCTGGATTGCGTTTGTTCCAAAAAAGATTCTCGCAAAGGTTTCGTTCTGTTTGGATTCCGTTTGTTATTCCTTTTGTGCGAGACACTGAAATACACAAAACAACAACAATTTGCACTAGGCCTTTGGTTAATAGGTTAGTCCCAAAAATAATATTAAAGTGCACAACAAAGCCCATTAAACATCCAAAACAGATTATATAATAGCATGGAACAATCAAAAATTATAGATACGTTGGAGACGTATCACGCATGCAGCGGGGTTAGTGGCAGCGTTTGCCGCGGGGGAGGCATAGCGGCGAGGAGCGTTGTTGCCCACGGGTGCCGTCTGGGTGACTGGAGCTGCCTGGCGCTCGACGAGGATATGGCGTGCGTCGGCTAATGACCCACAAGTATAGGGGATCAATCGTAATCCTTTCGATAAGTAACATTGCCGAACCCAACAAGGAGTAGAAGGAAATGGCAAGTAGTTTTCAGCAAGGTATTCTCTGGAACTACTGAAATTATAAGTAACGAGTAGTTTGATAGCAAGATAATTTGTAACGAGCAAGTAACAGTAACGACAAATGATGTGCAGCAAGGTAGCCCAATCCTTTTGAGGCAAAGGATAGGCGAAAACGGTCTCTTATGATAAGCGAAGCGTTCTTGAGGGTACACATGAATTTCATCTAGTCACTTTCATCATGTTGGTTTGATTTGTGTTTGATACTTTGATAATTTGATATGCGGGTGGACCCGGGCTTAGGTGTTGCTGTTACTTGAACAAACCTCCTACTTATGATTAACCCCCTCGCAAGAATACGCAACTATGAGAAAAGTATTAAGATAAAATCTAAGCGTAGGATTAAACTTTTGGATCCGAATCAGTCCCATATGAAGTAGCGCATAAATTAGGGTTTAAGCTTCTGTCACTCTCACAACCCATCATCTAATAACTACTCCACAATGCATTCCCTTAGGCCCAAAGATTGTGAAGTGCCATGTAGTCGATGTTCACATGACACCACTAAGGGAATCACAACATACATATCATCAAAATATCGAACACATATCAAGTTCACATGATTACTTGCAACAAGATTTCTCCTGTGACCTCAAGAACAAAAGTAAGTACTCACAAATGATAATCATGCTCAAGGTTAGAGGGGTATTAAATATCATAATGGATCTAAACATCTAATCTTCCACCAAATAAACCATATAGTAATCAACTACAAGATGTAATCAACACTACATGTCACCCAAAAGCACCAACCTAAGGTTCCGGTACAAAGTTTAAACACAAGAAATGAACTTGGGTTTGAGAGGAGATGGTGATGTTGAAGATTTTGATGAAGATTTCCATCCCAAGATGGGAGAGTTGTTGGTGATGATGATGGCGATGATTTCCCCATCCGGGAGGGTAGTTCCCCAGGCAGAATAGCTCCACCGGAGGGTAAACGTGCGCCTGCCCAAATTCTGCCTCAAGACGTGTAAGTGCATCTAGTGCCCCTTAGTGATTTTGGTGTATTGAAGACTTATAGGTTAAGGGACTAATGTGTTTTTGAGTGTACACAGGTCTATAAGTCTATGAGGAGTTTGATATTTACATAGAAAGTTGACCCCTAAAAATGAAGTTCTTCGACTGAAGACTTTGGATTTTTGAAGACTTTGTAAGTGAAGAAATTGGTGCAATCCTAAAGACTTGGTATTCATTCGAGGAACATGAAGCGTGAAGACTTTTGTTTTCGTAGTTTCATTTTCTCTTTCTTGAGTCATAGGAAACACCGTACTGTTAAGGGGGGTCGAGGAAATATAAAGGAAAATTTTCCATGCGATGCTCAACTCAAAATCCTACCCCTACCAATCCCTTCGAGTGAAGCCAATGGAAATCTCATACAGTTCAGTCATATTCTTCAGTGACAGAGACGAAGTTCTTCTGGTCTCTGAGGAATTTGTTCTGACTGAGGAGTTAGGAATTCGCCAGTGCGGATTGCCTACACAGTGAGGAACATGATAGCCCTGAGAAATTTGATACTCAAATTTCCGACCGTTGTTGTGCTATGTGCCAGCTGTCCCAAAATATCCACCCACCTAACGGTCATATCATTGAAGGGCATTTATGTCTTATCATGTCGGGCTGCTCCCTAGGCTATAAATAGCCGCCCCCTACATCCACTAGCTGGTTGGCTGCTCCGAGAGAAACTGACACTTGTCATTTGAGAGCATCCCATCCTCCAAGGACTTTGAGCGAAAATCATTAAGTGAGGAAAACCCAAACCCGAACACCTACAAACCCCAAGTGAATGAGCATCACTGAAGAGATTGATCTTGCGTGGATTCGACACTTGTTACCTTTGAAGACTGTGCTTCTTCCAAATGGTTAGGCGTCAAGGTCTAGAGCATCCAAGAGGAATTGTGGATCATCGAGTGACCAAGTTTGTAAGGTTCGGGAGTCACATGAATACTTACCACGAGTGATTGGGCGAGGTCTGTGTGACCTTAGCTCAAGGAGAATACGGTGAGGACTGTGTGTCCTTAGGTTTAAATACCTAGCCGCTCCAGCCAGACGTACAACTGAGATAGCAGTTGGAACTGGTCTACCAAATCATTGTCTTCACCAAGCTCACTGGTTTTATTTCCTCAACTCTTTCATTTCCTCATAACTGTGTTGAGTGCTTGTTCATATCTGTGTTTGAAGACTTTGACTGAAGACTTTCTCAATTTCCTTAGTTCAATTTTCTTCAGTCTGTTTGTCTTCATCATGTGTTATCCTATGCTTACGCTTTCTGTACTCTGTGCCTATCTTCATTTCATCATGATGACTATGCTTGTGTTCTGTTATGTTTACTTTTGAGTACTTATTTCACTGCTAGTGGTTCTTCGCTAAGGAATTTCCTCACCTGTAAATTCCTCAGTGAAGAATTCATAAAAATCGCCTATTCACCCCCCTCTTGTCGATATAGCGCACTTTCAATTGGTATCAGAGCAATGTACTCCCTTGTTCTGTGTGATTTTGGTTTAACCACCTGGAGTTTAGTTATGTCGACCGTAGGTATGAAGAAAGTGACATGCCCCATCTTTAATGGTCACGAGTATCCCAAGTGGAAGGCCATGATGAAGAAGCACCTCATGGCGATGAACAGCGAGATGTGGACCGTCACTGAGATTGGTCTTACCGATCTGTGCAAGATGGCGGAAGCAGATGACATTCGCAAGTACACTCTTCTCAACCTGACGTCGAAGGACGTCATCTGCTCCTGTCTATCTCAAAATCAGTTCAGGAATATCATGCATCTCGATCATGCAAAGCTTATTTGGGACCGTCTCTCTGAGGTCTATGAAGGTCATCGAACCTGTCATGATCCTTGGTTTGAGGACTTCAAGGAATCTCTCGAAGCGATGACATTCAAACCAGAATCATCATCTTCTGCATCATGCCTTATGGCAAAAGATGCTAAGGTAACTGAATGCTACCTATCCGAGTCTAGTGATGATGAATCTGGTGATGAATTTGGACCCAGCTATGTCAAACTTGCTTCCCTTTCGACTAAACAACAAAGAGCTTTGGAAAAAGTTCAATACATGCTAAATAAGAGCGATGAGATGTTGGGTGAAGAAATGGATCAGTCAAAAGCTTTGGCTGAAAGTCTTCAGAGACTTCATACTAAGTATGACACCCTTCAAGATCATCATAATACTCTCTTATCTGATCATGAGAAGCTTTCTTATAAATTTCTTCAAAGAAAGCAAGATCTTGAAAAGCTAAGAGTGAGTTATGAAGATCTTCAGATGGAGCATGATTCATTACTTGCTCAACAGATCAGCGCTTCTCAGGAAGAATTTGTTCCTCCATGCTTGAAGTGCATTGAACGTGAATCTGCTAATTCTTCACCCGAATGTTCAAATGCTTCTAATGTTTCAAATTCTTTACCTGCCTCTGCTATCACTAATTCCTCATCTGAAGGACACTGCTAGTATCACTGATGATGCAGGGCTGAAGGAATTGTACATGACAGGCATGTACAAAAGCCTCAAAGGGCATCAGACTCTTTGTGATATGCTTAAAAAGCAGATCCTCAATAGGAACCCTAGGAAAGAGGGTATTGCCTTTGAGAGGAAACTCAATGCTGATGGTACATATTGGAAGCCTGAGTAGTACCCC
The DNA here is from genome assembly GCF_003073215.2 of Triticum urartu. Lineage (NCBI taxonomy): Eukaryota > Viridiplantae > Streptophyta > Magnoliopsida > Poales > Poaceae > Triticum > Triticum urartu. The sequence continues at coordinate 344,507,349 of NC_053027.1, read as the reverse complement.
AAAACCTCATGGGTTGCTGCAAAGGGACCTCCAGTTGATCCATCTAACTTATCTGGATTTGCATGTGAATCTCCTCATTCTGATGATGAGTCATTTTACTCCAACTATAAACTGTTCAAAAATCATAATGGTGAAGTATTTTCTAGATATGTTGGCACTAACTGCAGGAACGGTTCTCCTATGAAGAAAATCTGGGTTCCCAAAAGGTGCCTTGAAAGTCTTCAGGTGAATGTCCTCAGGACACCACCTGTGAAGAATAGGAACCCCAGATCAAATTCTTCATATGGACCAAATTCCTCAAAAGGATCAAAGTCCTCATATGAATACCATTGTGCTAACAACTCTGTTTCACAGGGAAGAGCTAAGGGCTATGAATATGAGCATTATTCTTCTAATCATAAGTCCTCGAAGAATTTCTCTACTTATTCATATGCTTATCCTAACCCCTCTTATGTGAAACGAAATGGACTGGCTTCTATGCTACCTTTCTCGTATGGAGCTTGCAGAGTGATGAACTCTTTGCCACCCCTTCAGATGTGGGTGGTGAAGAAAAAGAACTAATCTCTTCTGCAGGGTTAGGTCTTCAGACGTACGTAATCGTCTGAAGAATTTGCTGGAGACCTGAGTGTGCCTGATAGGACGCAGGCTAACCATGAAGAAATGAACTTTCATTTCTCACGTCCTCATACTGCTTTATCTGTTCTATTGCTTGATGAAATTGATCTGATGAATTGATTTCATATTCTTCACTGACGAAGTATATGAGTTCGTAAGCTGCACTAATTCATCTGCAGGATGATCAACCCAAAGCCACTGAGTGGGTCCTCGATAGTGGATGTACAAATCACATGACTGGTGACAAGAATCTATTGATGGATGCCCCATTATCTCCATCGCATCTGAAGCATATCATCTTTGCTGACAAAGGAAAAAGTTAGGTATTGGGTCTAGGTAAGGTTGCGATCACAAAGGATCGACACATGGATAAAGTCATGCTTGTCGAGTCCTTAGGATACAACCTTAGGTCTGTCTCAATGATTTGCAATCTTGATGTGGTTGTTGTCTTTGGCAAGTACCGTTGTGTTGTTGTTATGGAAGCTGACAATTCCAAAGTCTTCGAAGGCTTTAGGAGAGGAGACCTCTATATTGTTGATTTCTCTACAGGACCACAACCAGCCATGTGCCTACTTGCAAAAGCTTCAGAAGGTTAGCTCTAGCATCGAAGACTTGGTCATGCAGGCATGAGGAATTTGCACATGCTTGTGAAGAAGCATGTCATTGTCATCGAGAATGTCTAATTCCTGAAAGATCACTTATGCAGAGCCTGTGAAGCTAGGAAAATGACAAAGGCTAAGCATCCAGCGAAGACTATCATGACCACCACTCGTCCATTCGAATTACTTCACATGGATCTCTTCGGTCCTAACCATTATTCTGCAGTATCAATTGAGGCATCTCAATATGGCTTTGTTATTGTTGACTATTACTCTCGATACACATGGGTACACATTGTTACTTACAAACATGAAGTGCAGGAAGTCTTCAAACGATTTTCCTCGAGGGCTTCAATCAACTTTGGTGTGAAGATCAAGCACATCAGAAGTGATAATGGAACTGAGTTCAAGAATTCTGGTCTTGATGACTATCTTGATGAACTTGGTATTAATCATGAGTTATCTGCTCCTTATACTCCTCAGCAGAGTGGCATCGTGGAGCGCAAGAACAGGACTCTTGCTGAGATGGCTCGCACTATGCTTGATGAATACAAAATGGCTCGTCGTTTCTGGATTGAGGCAATTGATACTGCGTGCCACATCATCAACAGAGTATATCTTCACAAATTCTTCAAGAAGCCTGCCTATGAACTCCTCACTGATAAGAAACCCAATGTAAGTTATTTCAAAGTCTTCGGTGCTAAATGTTGGATTAGAGATCCTCATCACAACTCAAAATTTCCACCGAAAGCACATGAAGGTTTTATGCTTGGTTACGGAAAGGACTCGCACACCTACAGAGTCTTCAACAACGTTCTTCACAAGGTTGTTGAAACTGTAGATATGCGGTTTGATGAAACTAATGGCTTGCGAAGAGAGAACCTACCTACTGTGATAGATGAACCAGCACCTGAGGAAACTATCAAGTTCAAGGCTACTGAGGATGTCATTCCTACTGAAGAATCTGCTGAAGAATCATTCCAGAACATGAAGAATGTTGAGCTAATGCACCTAAAGAAAATACTGAAGAAAATGGTGATGAAGAAAATGCTAATCAAATTCATCAACGACAACCAGCTCATCCTCGCATTGCAAAAGAAGTGCAAGTTGAAAAGATCATCAATGACATTAAAGCGCCAGGTCCTCTCACATGCCCAAAAGCTTCACATTTATCTAACTTTTGTGGACACTATGCCTTTGTCTCTATCACAGAGCCCACTAAGGTAGATGAAGCATTTCTGGAGCCTGAGTGGATTCAGGCTATGCAAGAAGAATTACATCAGTTCAAGCTCAACAATGTCTAGGAACTGGTCGAATGTCCAGATCCTCGCAAGCACAATATCATTGGCACAAAGTGGATCTATCGCAACAAGCAAGACGAAAATGGCCTTGTGGTAAGGAATAAGGCATGGATTGTAGCTCAAGGCTACACACAGGTTGAAGGAATTGATTTCGATGAAACTTTTGCACCTGTTGCTAGACTTGAGGCTATTCGCATATGACTTGCTTATGCTAACCATCATGATATCACTCTATATCAAATGGATGTGAAAAGTGCATTCCTCAATGGTAAGCTTGAGGAAGAAGTATATGTTGCTCAACCCCCAGGTTTTCAAGATCCAAACAATCCTGACAAAGTCTTCAGACTCAATAAGGCCCTCTATGGCCTCAAGCAGGCCCACGGGCGTGGTATGATACCTTGAAGGAATTCCTTATGAAGAGAGGCTTCAAACCCAGTTCACTTGACCCTACCCTTTTCACTAAATCTTATGATGGTGAATTGTTTGTGTGCCAAATATATGTTGATGATATTATCTTCGGCTGAACTGACCAATGTTATAGTGATGAATTTCCCTATATGATGTGTGAACAATATCAAATGTCTATGATGGGAGAGTTGAAATTCTTCTCAGGTCTTCTAATTCATCAACAACGCAATGGCATATTCATATCTCAGGAGAAATACCTCAAGGATGTACTGAGGAAGTTCAGCATGCAATATTGCAAATGCGTCAAAATTCCTATGCCCACAAATGGCCATCTGTGCACTAATGAAAATGGTATTGACTTTGATCATAAGGTATACCGCTCTATGATTGGTTCTTTATTGTACTTATGTGCATCTAGGCCAGATATAATGCTTAGTGTTTGCATGTGTGCCCGATTTCAAGCTACACCGAAGGAATCACACCATAAGGCTGTGAAGCATACTCTTCGAATGTTCTTTGAAAAGGACACTCATCCTAACACTTATGCAAAATTGATGACTTAGATGTGCAACACATGAAGACACTTTTTTCTTCAATCAATGAAGAATAACACTCTAAGTGTGAAGAAATTAACTAAGAATTTGATTCTCAGAACCCTACAACAATTGTACGCGGTGTTTGAAATCATCATTCTTATACGGTGGGTCACGCCACCACCAAAAGTTGAAATTCCTCAGTTGTTCAAATTCTTCAACTTTGCATTGTCTTCACTATTTCCGTTGTTTTTCTTCATTGGCTATATATATATGAGTTTATGTCCTCTACAACATTCACTTATAGCTATTTCTTCAAGTTGGTTTTTCTACTAAGTGAATGTGATCGGACCCTTCCCCCTCTATGCTAAACTCAACCCAATCTATTCACAAATTCTTCATGTGCGTTCTATTTGCAACTCGTTCAAAATCTTCACTACGTCCTTGTCAGCTGAAGAAATTGCGAACTGAACTTTAAAACCTATCTTATCCAAAATTTCGGCTTTGCTGCTCAAACCATTCCGCATCCCACAATATACTTTTCTATTCACCCACGATCTAACATGATCTCCACTTCTCAGTACGTCGGTGACACGTGTCATGCGAATGAGAATGGTCAGGGGCACGTTCGTCCAAATTCTTAGGGCGAATAGTTTTTCACCGTGGCTATAAATACCCCCTCTCCCCTTCCTCACTTCCTTTAATCCGCTCGACCCCCTTCTCCAGCTCGAGCTTCACAAACCCTAGCACCGCTGCTACTTCATCGTCGCCGGTGAGGAAGAGATTCACTTCCACAACCTCGTCGGCGCCGTACTCGCGCCGGCCGCGGAAATCTTCACTCCGCCGCCGCCGTAGCCGTCTTCCTCCGCCGAGTTAGGGCGTGGAAGCTCTGCACAAACGAACTTCACTTCTCCACCCCACAGTTCATCGTGTTCTTCGTTCAGGGTAATTAAAAGTTACTTTTACTGCCCACTGTGATTCAAATGATTATCTACAAAATCTTCAAAGGTGTTTTTTCTTCAAATCTTCACACACTAAAACACCTCACATGTCATCTATTCTTGATTTATTTCTCTAAGCTGCAAATTTCTCTTCAAGATTCCCAAATTGTGCGGATTTCTGATCTGTACAACTCTAGAACCTAAGACTAAGAACGCTCAGTGAAATTCTTCAAGACTCGTCTGGTCAAATTCCTCAAACTTGTTCTTTTTTACAAAACCTTCTGAGAACACATATGACCTCTCCAAATTCCTCGCAACTATACTCTGTTCACAGGTACTCATGTCTGCTGCTGAATCACTAGGTTATCATCGACTTAACTCATTTGCAGCGTTCCTTGAAGAAAAGTTGCATACTTATTTAGAGAATTCAATTGTTCAAATGCCTCAATTGAAGAAAATGGCTGACAGTAAGAAGCCACGGAAAGGAGGAAAGAGGCATGAAATCAATACTGCCTTTGAAATCCCTGATGACATATACAAAGATTACTGCACTCCTGATGAGGCCAAGTTTGGAAAATAGGACAAAAATTAGCGCAAGGTGCGCATATAGAGGATAGAGAGGAGATGGGCAAGAGAGTGGAGGGAATACATATATGTTACTCCCAAATACATGAAGAAATTCGCACTCAATCCTCGATGCCCAAGACCTCCATTGGCAACTAGCCAAATAGCTGATCCCACCAGCCTCAAGCGTGGTGAGGATTATCTTGATGAATGGGCCAAGCGCCAGGCCAAGTTGGCTAGACAAGCCAGAGAAGTTGTGAGGAAATTCAATGAAGACTCTGATGCTGCTGTTGCTGCCGCTGAGGCCTCTATCAAACCTAAGAAGGCCATGTCAAAGAAGCCTGCGCACAAGCCAAGAGCTTCGCCTTCAATGCCCTCAGGACCAAGTTCCTCAGCAATGCCCTCACGGCCAGAATCTTCAAAGCCCTCAAGGCCAATTCCTCATGCTGCTCCTACTCCTCCAAAATCCTCAGCTCCTCAAAAGTCCTCAGCAGCTCCTTCAAAGTCCCCAGCTGCTCCGACAAAGTCCTCTACACTTGTGCATCTTGCCATGTGCCAAAGGACTATAGGCATCTCTATTGGCTCAGGAGCTTCAGCTAGTTCCTCTGCTGTACCCAATTCTTCAGCAGGATCCTCTCTGCTGAAGACAAAGGCCACTGCTGGATGAGGTCCTCGCCCTAGTCCTCAGAAGAAGCAGGTCGCCTTACAACTGCCGTCTGAAGAAGACGAAGCTGATGATGAAGAACTTGCTGAGATCATCAGAGATAGGCAAGTCAGGGCCGCTAGAGCCAAAGGCACAAATGTGCCATTGCTTTTGGATCCAAGGTTGATCCTCGACTATATTGATCTCTGGCACAAGGACCCAAACACTCCTATGCCTGATTTCAAGTTGACTCCTGGCCAAAGTCACGTGCAGACCCATTTCATCCAAGAAGAAAAATGGAAATATGAGAGGGCCAGGCAGATCAAGAAAGCGCAATATAAGAAGGAGAAATTTCTGAAGAACAACATTGTCACCATGACAACTGATGAACTTGTAAAAATCCAGTCTAAAATCAAAACCCTCAGCGATGACTTCAAAGCCTACTATGCTGATTGGCAAGGAGCCAAGGTCAGGTTTGTTAAACTGACTGAGAAGTTCACCTCAAATGTTGCAGCTCCATCGCAACAGGAAATTCCTCAGGCTGAAGCATCTGCTCAGCCAACTGAAGAACATGCTAGCACCGCTGATGACTTTCAGGCTGCTGAAGAAAATGTGAGTTCCAGGGCTGATGACTGCATTCCAGGCGCTGAAGAAATTTCCATGGATCCACTAGTGGTGCACCTCAAGAAAATGAAGAAGTGAGGGCAACTACATCAGTTGTGCCTAAAGAAAATCAACCAAATTCCTCTACTCCTCCTGCGCCTACACCAAGTCTGATCCTTCCATCTGCATCACATGTGATTAAGACCAAGGCTGCAGAGCATGCAGCTGTGAAGAAAAGGAAAGCATCAGCTACTTCAGATTCTTCAACTCTGAAGAAAATGAAGTCTATGACAAGTTCGTTCAAAATCCCATTGATGCTGTTCCGATCTCAACCATGCCATCAAAGGACCTTGTTCCTTTTGATGAAGAATATGTGATCCCTAGCGGATCTGATGAAGATAATCCTTCTGCTGCTTCATCAGAGCAGATGGATGAAGAAATTGAAGCGGATCAAATCCCTTCAACACCAGTTGTTTCCATGCCTATGCCTCAGTTCACAGCTGAATAGGCTGGCGTTGAAGAAATGGAAGATGAAGATGTGGACATTGGCTGCACCACACCAGTGATGAATGATGACTTTTGGGAATGTCAGCATCCCAACTCTCCACTGTTCACACCTTTACAGCAAATACCTCAGTCCCTTGCACGAACTGTTCAAATGGGCTCTGAAGAAACTGACCCCACTTTTTCTGTACGTGAAGAAATTCCAGCCACTAGTGCTGAAGAAACTGCTGCTGCTGAACATCTGAAGACGCAGACTGCCATTGAAGAGGAACCAGAAATTCCTCATCCTGAAGAACCTGAGATTGCGATTCCTGAGGTTTTGATGCAACTCACTGACACTCCTCTACCCAAGCCAAAGGATCCATTCTCTAGGAAGCAAAAATTCAAGGCTGATGATTTCTTCGGTGAGCACGTATTCTTCACAGACTACAACCTCTATGACTCTGCTCGCATTAGGAAAAGGCGTTTCTGGACTGCTAGCCAGGCTACTTTCTATTCCTCAGTGCTGTTTAACAAAGACAAAATCTTCTACCATGAGCACATTCCTCACGTGGATATGGAATCTCTGCCATGTTTCGAGCCAGTCCTCAGTGTTCTTCACGACGCTAGACTGTTAAATTTCCGCACTGACATATGTGATTGGAATGAAGAACTCATTCTTCAATTTTATGCGACGCTGCACATCACAGGAGATTCTGAAGATGTGTATTCATGGTTGCTGGACTGGATGTCTGAAAACACTCACTACACGGCACCAGCTACTGAATTGCTTCGTGCTTTACCACTCAGTCCTCCCCTTGAAGCTGCTCGTTGCATCTACAGTGAACCTGTTCTTACAAATCACTACATGCAAGTCCTGATGAAGCCCTTAAAGCCAGGTCAGGCCCCACGCACCAAATTCCTCGTGAAGGAATTACTATATGTGCCTCGGACTATCTATCGCATTCTGACGAGGACAATGAGTCCCATCAAAGGCCACGACTAATCTGATGAGGAAATAGTTGGTGTCGGTGTCAAAACTGGCGGATCTCTGGTAGGGGGTCCCGAACTGTGCGTCTAGGCCGGATGGTAACAGGAGGCAAGGGACATGAAGTTTTACCCAGGTTCGGGCCCTCTTGATGGAGGTAAAACCCTACGTCCTGCTTGATTGATATTGATGATATGGGTGATACAAGAGTAGATCTACCATGAGATGGGAGAGGCTAAACCCTAAAGCTAGCCTATGGTAGGATTGTATGTTGTGATTGTTGTCCTACGGACTAAAACCCTTCGGTTTATATAGACACCGGAGAGGGTTAGGGTTACACAAGGTCGGTTACAAAGGAGGAGATATCCATATACGTATTGCCTAGCTTGCCTTCCACGCCAAGTAAAGTCCCATTCGGACATGAGACAAAGTCTTCAATCTTGTATCTTCATAGTCTAATAGTCCGGCCAATGGAGATAGTCCGTCTGTCCGGAGACCCCCTAATCCAGGACTCCCACAGTAGCACCCGAACTAGGCTTCAATGACGACGAGTCCGGCACGCAGTATTATATTCGGCATTGCAAGGCGGGTTACTCTTCAAATTCTGTGTACCTGTCGAAATAATGTCCGGTTCCTTGTGATGGTTCGTACTTCTTGGCTTTTACGCCCAATAATGGCCACTTTTCACGTGTCGAGCGAATGTGAGGAGCCAGGGTGTTTTCACATTTACCCCCCTAGCTATGTAAATGAGCCGCCTATTTAAAAAGACGAGGATTCAGATCCAAATCACATCATCCTCCCCTGCCGAGTCTTCATCGGAGCTTGCCTGACAGAGATCCATTCCACCATGGCCGGTCGACCCAGCTCCTCCTCTTGCCCCCCTAGTTCCAAGCCTGGAGATTGGGAGAGATGTTCCATCTCGCACAGCAAATTGGTGATGCTTCAGTCCAAGGGATTTCTTCCCCCAGCGTACCTAGTCCCGGTTCGAGGATTGCCACCTATAATGGCAGAGAGCAAGCGGAGAGCCGTCCCAATCCCTCCAAGGGAGAGCGGGTATGCCTTGTCCCTTATCTGGTAAGAGGGCTCGGATTCCCAATCCATCCGTTTCTCCGGGGGGCTTCTGGAGTTCTATGGCCTCCAGCTGCACAACCTTATGCCTGCCTCTCTGCTGCATATCGCGGGATTCGTAGCCCTTTGCAAGTTATTTTTGGGCTGTGAGGCTCATTTCGCTTTGTGGAAGAAGTTGTTCTGCCTTGTGCCGAAGTGTGGCATATTGCTGGGACCGGATACCTATCTGGGACCCCGAAGAAGACGTCCGAAGACTGGCCCTCAAATGGTTTTATATAGAAGATGTCCCCCTTCCGGACCCTATTCGGATCGGCCTTCCTGAGTTTGACAATGCCCCTTTGAAGAAGCGCTAGAGCTGGTGTCCATGGAGCCCCCTAGAGGAAGACGATCGGGACATTCTTTATCTGATGAGCCGGATAAGCTCTTTAGCTTGATCCAGATTGACCATGATCGAGGTCATGGCTATATGCATTATGCGGGGGGTGCAGCCGCTCCAGTATAGAGGCCACCCCATGTGGGACTTCAACGGGGAGGATGATGCCACCCGCCACGGCCGCAAAGGGCCGGGATCAGCTGCGGACTTATAAAAGATCTTGTCCACTTTGTAAAATGGAGAAGAGGATGAGTTCCTCCGTGTCAACCCGCAGGGCGGATTCTCCATGTACAATCCTCCGAGCTGGGTAAGCGGAGATTTTGTCTCGCTCATCCGTTTCGTATTCCCGTAGTTTAAGTATTCATTCTAGCGATTTCATCGCAGGAGCTGCGCCAGGAAGTAAAGGAAATAACCAGCCCTCCTCCACGGCCCGAAGACCCTGGACGATCCCTTGACCCGGCCTCCCAGGAGGATCCGGACATATCCGTGGAGCTGATCGACGGGGTATTTTACCAAGGGAGTAATGACAATACCTTGGTGGCCATTACGGCCGATTACCCTGGGCTAGTTCCAGCCTCACAGGTGACTGAGACTGAAGTCCCAGCACTTAACAAGGGATCCGTCCTTGTGCTCTTTTTTATTGTCGTATAACAGCCGTGTTTTGCAGGGGAGACCCACGGGGCAGAAGGCCGAGCTTGTGGCAACTAGCCAACAAGGGGCCACTAGGCCAGGCAGGCTGAAAAGATCCGCAGTCCGGATTGAGGCACCGGTGCAGTGGTATAGCGCGCTGTCTTTATTGCAAGACATTATTTACAGAGGCATATTAATGCCCAGGCCTTCTTTTTAGGAGAAAGAGCACTCGCCGGACTATACCCGGAGAGGCTACCAACCGCGCCTCCACAAGCCAGGCTCCAAGGCCGGACTCGGGGGTAGGAACGAGTACAAGGCGTGCACTGGGTGCTCCTCCGACAGAGGATACGGATAGACTGTCCGCCACCCATTCCGAGGTGGAAAGTGCCATGAACCATAGGCGTCGCCGGACTATTCTTCGTGACGCTTGTTTCTCCCACGAGGCTTTGGATGCCTTCAACTCGGGAGATGCGCACCTCCGTGCCGCTAAAAATGGTCTAGCCCGAGCCACGGAGCAGTATGTAAAAGACATACGGGTGAGAAAATTTGATGATTATATATATCAGTAGCCCCTGAGACTTGAAACAGTTAGGATAACTGATTTAAGGATCATTTGTTATGTACGTTCTTACAGAAAAGAATACTCAACTGTCCCAGGAGCTGGAAGAGTGCAAAGCCCAACTTCAGGCCGCACTGTCCGCCGCAGGGGAGCCCAAAGAGACCCCCGCTGGTAACATATCCGTCAAATGATAAGTATCATATTAGAGTGCGGCTTTATATGCAAATCTGACGATAAAATTGCAGATGACGCTGGAGTGAATCCGGATAAGCAGCAGCTCATGCGCCAGCTAAAGGCTGGTGAGAGCGTGCTAACGAGGGTGAGGCAGGAGAAGAATAATCTTCAAGATGCCAACACCAAGCTGGGCGTGGAACTAAAAGATGTTCGTGCCCAATTGTCGGACTCTGTTAAGGAGAATAGGCGGCTTCGACGCGGCATATTTAGTAAGTGCTTGAACGAACTTTGAAAAAGAGTTTGGCGAGGAAGCTGGCCAACAGAGTTATGTCTGTAGGTATGCTAACAGGACGTCCTACCGAGGAGATGCCTAGTTCGACGGGTGATCTTCTTCCCGAGCTCGCACAGTTGCACGAACGAGTTCGGCAGGTGATGCAAGGCATTGCCCAGGCCTTGTGGCCGTCCGTCTCCATGCGCGAAGACCTCGGAGAGCTTGCAGAAAAGCTGAAGGGAGCACGGCGGCGTTTCCGATTATGGAAGATATCGACCTGCCATCAGGGCGCCAGGGAGGCTTGGGCAATGGTGAAGACACGGTACACGAAGGCTGACCCGAACCACATGGCCGAAGTCAGACCCGTGGGGCCTGACGGCAAGGAGATCCTTATGAATTTAGTGTACGGCCAAGTAGAATTGGCCGCAGAGTATTCCCAACAGGACTGTAGACTAGACAGCCTATTGGATGGCATTGAGGAGGAATTCAACTAGTCAAATTGACTATGTAATTTTAAAGTGATATGTATGATGCCTTCTAGATGGATTGTAGATCGTTTGTCATGGTGGACCTTTTTGCTTCAACCTCGGGACCCGACAGTCCGGAGTGTATCCTAATACCCTCGCGGTTATGTAAGAACTGGGGCATGCGTGGAGACCAGGCGTAGCGGTCATTAGTGCTTTATTAGACAAGTGCCCAACTAGTTATGTTATATTACATGGGTAGTAAGAAACATCTTCCAGAGAGAAAAGTTCCGTTAACGGTTCCTTTCCCTGGGTAGGCATGCCCTAAAGTGCATGTCCGGCCTGCGACGAGAAGCGCAGAAAAAACATCTGGGGGCAGATATGGATAATAAATAAAAGTCATCTTTTGTTCACCGACCGAATATTCTCTTAAGAACGCTATCTTTCGGCTTCACCTAGTCTGAGGTACACGTCCGGCAGACCCGGCGGTAACAATCGCAGAGGTGCTCCCCTTATGCCCTAGCCGAATTAACGAGAACGTAGGGCATAAATACAAGAGCCAGGCAACCCAGCTTGGCCAAAACTTAAGTCATATCGATGCATATAATGGTGAAAAAAGGTACACGCGGAAGTATAACGCATGTGTTGGGCGTGATGCCCAGGTAAATAATTTAAGCTTCTGTGAAAGAAGACCCCAGGTGTAGAGAGTGCGGCTAGCACATCTGTTATGTACATGTGAGGCACAAGGTGACCCTTGAAGGCCTAGAGGAATAAAATAGAAAAAGGGAAACGAGACAGATGACGCATATGCAGAAAATGGACAAACGAAGGGGACTAACATAAAGTCCCGTGCTAGGCTTAGAATCTTCGGAGCCTGGCTGCGTTCCATGGGTTCAGCTCGAGTCGACTAGTCGATGAATCCCACAATCGGTACGCTCTGCCGGTCAGAACTTGGTCAATGATGAAGGGACCTTCCCATTTGGGCTCTAGCTTGTTCTTTTTCTTATCTGGTAGCCGGAGAACTAGTTCGCCAATGTTATAAGTTTTGGCTCGTACTTCTCTGCTTTGGTATCTGCGAGCCTGTTGCTGGTAAAATGCGGAACGAGCTTTGGATACGTCATGCTCTTCCTCCAAGGTGTCCAGACTGTCCTGCCGATCGAGCTCGGCTTCTCTTTCTTCGTACATGCGCACTCGAGGTGAGTCATGAATTATGTCACAGGGCAGGACTGCCTCTGCGCCGTACACCATGAAAAATGGTGTGTATCCGGTACTACGATTCGGCATGGTCCGCAGCCCCCAGAGTACGGAGTCGAGCTCCTCTACCCAGTGCGTGTCAGACTCTGTTAAGGAGCGCACTAGTCTGGGTTTAATGCCGCTCATTATAAGACCATTTTCTCGTTCTACTTGACCATTGGTTTGTGGGTGGTAGATTGAAGCCTAATCAAGCTTGATGCCCATTTTGCTGCACCAGAGTTTTACCTCGTCGGCCGTGAAGTTCGTGCAGTTAACAGTGATGATGCTGTAGGGGATGCCGTAGCAATGTACAACCCCGGATATGAAATCTATCACCGGTCCGGATTTGGCTGTTTTAACCGTTTTGGCCTCTATCCATTTGGTGAATTTATCCACCACGACCAATAAGTATTTTTTCTTATGGGTTCCACCTTTAAGGGGTCCAACCATGTCGAGCCCCCAGACCGCAAAGGGCCATGTAATGGGGATTGTTTGGAGGGCGGTGGGTGGCATATGGCTTTGATTTGCAAATAGCTGGCAACCGGCGCAACGCTGGACTAAGTCCTGTGCGTCTGCTCGGGCCGCCGGCCAATAGAATCCTGTACAGAAGGCCTTGCTCACAAGAGCCCGGGCTACGGCGTGATGACCGCCGAGTCCGGCATGAATTTCTGCCAAAAGGTTCCATCCTTCCTCTTCGGAGATGCACCGTTGAAGGACTCCGGTAGCGCTTTTTTGTACAATTCTCCCTCGTGGACCCTGTAGGCCTTTGACGCCGCACTATGTAGCGTGCCTCATTTTGGTCCTCCGGGAGTTCCTGTCTAGTTAAGTAGGCCAGGAATGGTTCTGTCCACAGGGCAATAATGGCCATTATTTCGTGGGCTGATTGTGTTATTTCGGTGGTGGAGCCCCCGATTGTGTCAGAGAGTTCGGTACCGGGTATTTTGGCTGGGTCCGGACTGTTGTTACCGGTGTCCCCTTCCCATGCTACGGATGGCTTGAAAAGCCTTTCCAGAAAAATGTTGGCAGGGACCGCGTCGCGTTTGGCGCCAATGCGGGCGAGGATATCCGCCGCCTGATTGTTTTCCCGGGCCACATGGGGAAATTCGAGCCCTTCGAACCGAGCTGACATTTTTAGGACGGCATTGCGATAAGCGGCCATTTTTGGATACTTGGCATCAAAGTCTCCATTTATTTGGGATATCGCAAGGTTTGAGTCCCCGCGCACCTCTAGGCGTTGAATGCCCATGGATACTGCCATCCGGAGACCATGTAGAAGGGCCTCATATTCGGCTGCGTTGTTGGAGTCCGTTTACATTATCTGTAGTATGTATTGAATGGTGTCTCCTGTTGGGGATGTCAAAACGACGCCAACCCCAGACCAGCCAACATTTTGGAGCCGTCGAAGTGCATGATCCAGTTTGAATATGTGCCGTACTCTTTAGGGAGTTCGGCTTCCGTCCATTCAGCGACGAAGTCAGCCAAAACTTGCGATTTAATAGCTCCCTGTGGCTTGTAAGTTATGTCGAACGGGAGGAGCTCAATGGCCCATTTGGCAATCCGGCCCGTCGCGTCGCGGTTGTTTATAATATCGTGAAGTGGTACTTCCGAGGCTACCATTATCAAACACTCTTGAAAGTAGTGTCGCAGCTTCCGGGATGCCATGAATACCGCGTACGCTATCTTTTGATAATGCGGGTACCGTGATTTGCATGGAGTAAGGACAGTGTAAACGTAGTAAACCGGCTTTTGAAGGGGAAATTTGTGTCCGTCCACTTCTCGCTCAACGACAAGCACTGCGCTTACTACTTGATGAGTTGCCGCAATGTATAATAGCATTGTTTCGCCAGTGTTTGGAATGGCCAGGACTGGGTTTGTTGCCAATATGGCCTTTATTTCATTGAGTCCGGCCGTGGCGGCGTCCGTCCACTTGAAGTGTTCGGTGCGCCGGAGGAGGCGATAAAGGGGTAATGCCTTTTCTCCCAGGCGGGAGATAAAGCGGCTTAGAGCCGCCACGCATCAAGTTAATTTTTGTGTTTGCTTCAGGTATGTTGGGGTAGCCAACTGTGACAACGCTCGAATTTTGGCCGGATTGGCTTCAATACCTCTACTGGAGACAATGAATCCCAGGAGCTTTCCTGCTGGTACGCCGAAAATGCATTTTTTCGGATTGAGCTTGATGTCATATGTTTGGAGGTTGTCGAATGTGAGCCTCAAGTCATCTACTAGAGTTTCGACATGCTTGGTTTTAACGACCACGTCATCCATGTATGCCTCCACTGTTTTGCCGATCTGGTTTGCCAGGCATGTCTGAATCATGCGCTGATACGTTGCACCGGTGTTTTTTAGCCCGAAGGGCATTGTGTTGAAGCAGAATGGGCCGTATGGTGTGATGAATGCCGTTGCGGCTTGGTCTGGCTCTCCCATTTTGATTTGATGGTAGCCGGAGTATGCATCGAGGAAACACAATGAATTGTGTCCTGCGGTAGCATCGATGATTTGATCGATGCGGGGAGGGGGAAGGGATCCTTTGGGCAGGCCTGATTAAGGTCCTTAAAATCGACGCACAAGCGCCAGGATTTGTCCTTCTTTGGTACCATCACCAGGTTTGCTAGCCAGTCGGGATGTTTTATGTCTCTGATGAATCCGGCCTCCAATAGCTTGGCTAGTTCCTCTCCCATGGCTTGTCTTTTAGGCTTAGAGAAACATCGAAGAGCCTGTTTGACTGGCTTGAATCCTTTTAGGATATTTAGGCTCTGTTCAGCCAGCCTGCGTGGGATTCCTGGCATGTCTGAAGGGTGCCAGGCAAAAATGTCCCAGTTCTCGCGTAGGAATTCTCGCATTGCAGCGTCGACATCAGGGTTTAATTGTGCCCCAATGGAAGCTATCTTTGTAGGGTCCATTGGGTGGACTTGGATCTTTTATCGAGTATCACGTCGTCCCTATTCACCATGGAGCGCAGCGCAGTTAGTTCTTCGGCCGCTAGGGCTTCGGATAGTGCCTCAAGGGCCAGTGCAGCTGTCTTATTTTCGGCGCGGAGTGCTATGTCTGGATCACTAACAAGAGTGATGATTCCGTTGGGCCCGGACATTTTGAGCTTCATGTACCCGTAATGGGGTATGGCTTGGAAGATTGTAAACGCCTCCCGCCCTAATAGAGCGTGGTATCCGCTGCTGAACAGGGCCACTTGGAATGTAATTTCTTCGGACCTGTAATTATCCACGTGCCGAATACCAGGTCTAGTGTGATTTTTCCAGCGCAGCGCGCTTCTCGACTGGGGATGATTCCTCTAAAGGTTGTGCTGCTTTGTTTAATGCGGCTCAAGTCTATTTCCATCTTTTGAAGAGTTTCCTCATAGATGAGGTTTAATCCGTTGCCGCCGTCCATGAGTACCTTGGTGAGTTGAAAGCCGTACACAATTGGACTGAGGACCAGTGCGGCTGGTACTCGGGCTGTTTGGATTTTAGGTTCGTCACTGGCACTGAAGGTAATAGTCGTGTAGCTCCAAGGATTTGTTTCTGCTATGTGGCAGATTTCGGACGTGCTGCAGAGTGTTAGCTTCCGTCTATTATTTGACGCGAAGGTCTCAAAGACCGTTAAGACCGTATTGTTGTCCTCGGGGTGGTGCTCTGTGGTTTTTGGGAGGAGTAGATCCTCACCACTTTTGGCCACCTACCGGAGTATCCAGCATGCTCTAAGGCTGTGCGTTGGTGTCGCATCCGCTGTACTATGAATTTTGCAGGGTCCGTTGAGCCATCCCTCCAGTACGGTTCCTTGCCCCGTAGAGGGCTTTTGCTTTTTGGTAGTTAACCCAGGTGTATTGTGATAGTGCACCCTTTTATTTTGGACTGGGTTTGTATTCAGGGCCGGATTATCCCAAAATTTTATTTCGGTTTTCCAGGCGCTTTCCATCGTACAATACTTTCGTACTATGGACACCAAGTCGGCAAAGCGTGTAATTTCACGACGACTTATGGCGTTGAGGATTCCCTTGTCCGTGCAATTATTGCAGAAGAATGAGATTGCGTCTTCCTCGCGGCAGTCCTTTATCCTGTTCTTGACCAGGAGGAATCTGGCCCAATAATGGTGTACTGTTTCTTCAGGCTCTTTCCTAATTTGGGATAGATCGCGTATGTTTGGGTGGGTGGGTGGAATTGAATCCGAATCCTCACCCAATCTGAGGCTCAATGGCCAAGGAGTTTCTGAACTCGAAAGTTTGGATTCTTGGATGTTTTCCGGTAAATCGAGCCCGCTGCCTGATTCTGGGTTCAGGCTTTGAGTGTCATCCTCCCCTCCGCGGGTATCCGGCTTGGAGGGATCGGGAATCCGGACGTAGCTAGTCCTTAAGATGGATGAAGGGTTGCCGCATTGTTCTTCCACCACTTCAACATGATGGGTGACCTGGGGAGAGTTAATTTCTCTCAGATCGGGTTGAGGCCCAATCTGATCATAGTCTGTAGCGACTCCCAGGGTGGCGATGCGATCCAAGAGCTCGGTCAGGGAAGAGAGCTCCATTGGATCTAACTGCTCGACGAGTTCCGAGTTGACGTGAAGATCGCTTTCGATGACCCGAGAAGTCATCGTCGGCGCGGTGACCGAACAGGCGGTCATAAGAAAACCACTTAGCCGGAAAGTTTGGCCGATAGGCAGGGCTCCCTCAGTGATAGTGACATCTTTAAAGGGGGGACGAGACATCCTTCCTGGTGGCGACGGCACAGCGGAACTCTCAATGAAAGCACCAATGTCGGTGTCAAAACCGACGGATCTCGGGTAGGGGGTCCCAAACTGTGCGTCTAGGCCGGATGGTAACAGGAGGCAAGGGACACGAAGTTTGCCCAGGTTCGGCCCTCTTGATGGAGGTAAAACCCTACGTCCTGCTTGATTGATATTGATGATATGGGTGTTACAAGAGTAGATCTACCACGAGATCGGAGAGGCTAAACCCTAGAAGCAAGCCTATGGTATGATTGTATGTTGTGATTGTTGTCCTACGGACTAAAACCCTTTGGTTTATATAGACACCAGAGAGGGTTAGGGTTACACAAGGTCGGTTACAAAGAAGGAGATATCCATATACGTATTGCCTAGCTTGCCTTCCACGCCAAGTAAAGTCACATCTAGACACGAGACGAAGTCTTCAATCTTGTATCTTCATAGTCTAACAGTCCGGCCAATGGAGATAGTCCGGCTGTCCGGAGACCCCCTAATCCAGGACTCCCACAGTTGGCATCATGAAGAATTTGCTATTCAACATCATACATAGAATTCCTATCAACTATCACGATTTCTTCATGAGGACTCTGGCAAATGCTGCACTTTCTCCGTTGGAGCTGAAACCTTATGCACCTTGGATTCTGAGATTCCTCAGGACAAGGTCTTCATTCAACTACAAGGCTGATTTTCAGAATCACCTTAGCTATCTGCCCCCGATTGAAGTCCTCAAGCAAGCTTTTGCTTCAACTGATGAAAAGGGCAAGGCTCCTGCTGTCATTAATGAAGGCATTCATCCATTGGATGGTCAGTTTCGCAAAGATGCATCTTATTCCACCAATGATGACTCTGCCACACATGACTCTGCTGCCAATGCACCCAAGTCTACTCCTCAAGAAACTTCTCCTCTTGTGATGACCGACCGTGAGCTTCTGCTTAGTCTTCACCAGAAGGTGGATCGAAACCATAAATGGGTTAAGTGATAACCCACAAGTACAGGGGATCGCAATAGTTTTCGAGTGTAGAGTATTAAACCCAAATTTATTGATTCGACACAAGGGGAGCCAAAGAATATTCTCAAGTATTAGTAGATGAGTTGTCAATTCAACCACACCTGGAAACTTAGTATCTGCAGCAAAGTACTTAGTAGCAAAGTAATATGATAGTAGTGGTAATGGTAGCAAAAGGTAACATTAGTAAAAGTAATGTTTTTATTATTTTGTAGTGATGATAGCAATAGCAACGGAAAAGTAAATAAGCGAAGAACAATATATGGAAAGCTCGTAGGCAATGGATCAGTGATGGAGAATTAAGCCGGATGCGGTTCATCATGTAACAGTCATAACCTAGGGTGACACAGAACTAGCTCCAATTCATCAATGTAATGTAGGCATGTATTCCGATATAGTCATACGTGCTTATGGAAAAGAACTTGCATGACATCTTTTGTCCTACCCTCCCGTGGCATTGGGGTCCTTACGGAAACTAAGGGATATTAAGGCCTCCTTTTAATAGAGTACCAGAACACAGCATTAACACATAGTGAATACATGAACTCCTCAAACTACAATCATCACCGGTAAGTATCCCGATTATTGTCACTTCGGGGTTAACAGATCATAACACATAGTAGGTGACTAGAGACTTGCAAGATAGGATCAAGAACTCTCATATATTGATGAAAACATAATAGGTTCAAATCTGAAATCATGGCACTCGGGCCCTAGTGACAAGCATTAAGCATAGCAAAGTCATAGCAACATTAATATCAGAACATAGTGGATACTAGGGATCAAACCCTCACAAAACTAACTCGATTACATGATAGATCCCATCCAACCCATCACCGTCCAGCAAGCCTACGATGGAATTACTCACGCACAGCGGTGAGCGTCATGAAATTGGTGATGGAGGATGGTTGATGATGACGATGGCGACGGATTCCCCTCTCCGGAGCCCCGAACGGACTCCAGATCAGCCCTCCCGAGAGGTTTTAGGGCTTGGCAGTGGCTCTGTGTCGTAAAACGCGATGAATCCTTCTCTCTGATTTTTTTCTCCCAGAAAGCAAATATATAGAGTTGGAGTTGGAGTCGGAGGAGCTCCAGGGGGCCCACGAGGTAGGGGGCGTGCCCCCCACCCTCGTGGACAGGTGGTGGGCCCCCTGGCGTTCATCTTTTGCAAGGATTTTTTTATATTTTCCGAGAAGTTGTTCCGTGAAGTTTCAGGTCATTCTGAGAACTTTTGTTTCTGCACATAAATAACACCATGGTAATTCTGCTGAAAACAGCGTTAGTCCGGGTTAGTTCCATTCAAATCATGCAGGTTAGAGTCCAAAACAAGGGCAAAAGTGTTTGGAAAAGTAGATACGACGGAGACGTATCAACTCCCCCAAGCTTAAACCTTTGCTTGTCCTCAAGCAATTCAGTTGACAAACTGGAAGTGCTAAAGAAAAACTTTTACAAACTATGTTTGGTATTGTTGTTGTAAATATGTAAAGCCAGCATTCAAGTTTTCAGCAAAGATTATAACTAACCACATTCACAATAACGCTTAGGTCTCAAGTTTACTCATATCAATGGCATAATCAACTAGCGAGCAATAATAATAAATCTTGAATTACAACACTTTCTCAAAACAATCATAATATGATATAACAAGATGGTATCTCACTAGCCCTTTCTGAGACCGCAAAACATAAACACAGAGCACCTTTAAAGATCAAGGACTGACTAGGCATTGTAATTCATGGTAAAAGAGATCCAGTCAAGTCATACCCAATGTAAACTAACAGTAATGAATG
This sequence comes from Triticum urartu, assembly GCF_003073215.2. NCBI lineage: Eukaryota > Viridiplantae > Streptophyta > Magnoliopsida > Poales > Poaceae > Triticum > Triticum urartu. Next base: position 344,487,392 of record NC_053027.1, on the reverse strand, counting down.
CAAATGACAGCGGTGCTCTCTAACTGGTGCTTTTTAATAAGAGGATGATGACTCAGCATAAAAGTAAATAGATAGGCCCTTCACAGAGGGAAGCAGGGATTTGTAGAGGTGCCAGAGCTCGGTTTTGAAACAGAGGTGAATAACATTTTGAGCGGTATACTTTCATTGTCAACATAACAACTAAGAGATGGTGATATCTTCCAAGCTACACATAGTATAGGCGGTTCACAAACAGAATGGTAAAGTTTATACTCCCCCTTCCACCAACAAGCATCAATCCATGGCTTGTTCAAAACAACGAGTGCCTCCAACTAACAAGAGTCCCAGGCGGAGTTTTGTTTGCAATTATTTTGATTTAGTTTGCATAAAGCATGGGACTGGGCATCCCAGTGACCAGCCATTTATCTCGTGAGTGAGGAGCAGAGTCCACTCCTCTTGATTATAACCCGCCTAACATGGAAGATACAGATAGCCCTAGTTGATACATGAGCTATTCGAGCATACAAAACAGGATATTTATTTGAAGGTTTAGAGTTTGGCACATGCAAATTTACTTGGAATGGCAGGTAGATACCGTATATAGGTAGGTATAGTGGACTCATATGGAATAACTTTGGGGTTTAAGGGATTGGATGCACAAGCATTATTCCTGTTTAGTACAGGTGAGGCCTAGCAAAAGACTAGGAAGCGACCAGCTAGAGAGCAACAACAGTCATGAACATGCATTAAAATTAATCAACACCGAATGCAAGCATGAGTGGGATATAATCCACCATGAACATAAAATATCGTGAAGGCTATGTTGATTTTGTTTCAACTAAATGCGTGAACATGCGCCAAGTCAAGTCACTTAAATCATTCAGAGGAGGATACCACCCTATCATACCACATCATAACCATTTTAATAGCATGTTGGCACGCAAGGTAAACCATTATAACTCATAGCTAATCAAGCATGGCACAAGAAACTATGATCTCTAGTTGTCATTGCAAACATGTTTATTCATAATAGGCTGAATCAGGAACGATGAACTAATCATATTTACAAAAACAAAAGAGGTCGAGTTCATACCAGCTTTTCTCATCTCAGTCAGTCCATCATATATCGTCATAATTGCCTTTCACTTGCACGACCGAATAGTGTGAATAATAATAATAGTGCACGTGCATTGGACTAAGCTCGAATCTGCAAACATTCAATAAACAGGAGAAGACAGGGCAATATGGGCTCTTTTGTCAGATCAACAAGTATGCATATAAGAGCCACTTCAACAATTTAATTATGGTCTTCTCCCATCGACCCCCAAAGAAAAGAAAAGAAATAAAACTATTTACACGGGAAAGCTCCCAACAAGCAAAAGAAGAACATGAAATATTTTTGGCTTTTTCTTTTTAATTACTACTACAAGCATGGAAATTAAACTAATTAAAAGCTAGAACTGATTTTTTGGTTTTTCTTAAGGTTTATTAAACACACAAGAAGAAAGCATAAAAAGGAAAAAAACTAGCATGGATGATACAATGAAAAAGTATGAGCACCGACATCTAGCAATGAGTGTGTGAACATAAATGTAATGTCGGTGGGAAATACGTACTCCCCCAAGCTTAGGCTGTTGGCATAAGTTGGTCTATGGCCACGGCTAGCCTGGCGGATATCCATAATAGTAGTTGGGGTCTACTGTGATGAAGAAGAGGAAGACTCCGATTGCACTGGCTGACAATCATCTCCGGATCCCACTGATAATTAGACTGTCGTGGAGGATCAACTTCTGGTTCCGGCTCTGGCTCCATGGCTGGTGCAGGGTTCTGATAGGCGTGAATAGCCTTTAATGAAAAAAGGTACTGGCCTACAGATAAATCAAACAAAGAAGGAGTAGGCAGGGTAATAGTCTCAGGATGATGTTTATTAAAGAACAATTGGTATTTAAGCTCTCCTTCCCTATTCTTAACAATAAAATCATGTGCCACCATACTTTTATAATCTAGATAAACACGAGGCAGCACCTTTTCTTCCTTCTCATAATGCCTAATAGGTATCTTAAAATGTGCAGCTAGGGGTGAAGCATAGATGCCTCCAAAGATGGGGCCCTTGGTACGGTTCAGACTTAACCGTTTGGCAATAATACCGCCCATACTAACAGAGTTATCACCGTATAAACCGTGGAGGAAAATAATAATATCAGGGATACTAAGGTTTCCACAGTTTCCGTGACCAATTAAACAACGACTAGCAAATAATGCAAAATAACTTAAAATAGGAAAATGTATGCTAGTGATTCATGCATTGGAAACCCTCCTTGCTTCCCCTATAGTGATAGTATCAATAAACCCCTCCACATCATCACGATGTGGTTCTTCTGTCTTGCCCTCAAAAGGGACTAAACAAACCCGAGAAAAATCATAAAGTGACATCTCCTTATGCTCATCATATAAATAAAACTCCACCGTTGGTGGTGAGCTCCTAGAATGAAAATGAAAGTTTTGCACAAAGATATTTGTGAGTAAGAGATACTGATCGCATTGGTCGTGGAGGAAAGCGGTGAGGCCTGCATTCTTAGACAATTCATGAAAATCTTCATAAATACCGGCTGCTCTCAAGAAATCATCGGAAGGCCATTCACACGCCCGAACCTCCGCTGTGCGAGGCAGATTATACTTAGGCTTTGGTGCCTTTTCCTTCGAGCTTTGGCTCGATGAGCCCCTCAAAAGTCTCCTCATCATTTTTTGAAAAATTCTGAAATTTTTAGTAACTTCAAAATAAAAGTAAATCAAACTCAGTAATATTGATAGCAACTACTCCTACAAGTGCCTAGAGCCATTATCATGCATCAAAACTACTTTTGACCATATAAATTTGACATGAAAGCTCAAGAATAGGGTCACCTAAGCAACAAAAATTTGCAATGAATAAAGCACTAGAACAAAAACTAATTGGACCAATGGAGGAGTCACATACCAAGGAACAATCTCCCCAAGCAGTTTTGTGAGAGGTGCTTTGAGCAAGGAGATAAAAAATGGCAACAAAATGCGCTTGGACTCGGGTTTGGGCTGGATATTCGTGTTTGGGGGAGGAAGAAGGAGTGTGTGGGTGAAATGATAAGTAGAGGAGGGCCACCCTCGGCCCAGGAGGCAGGCGGCACGCCTAGGGGGTAGGTGTGACACCTGGATAATCAAGCTAAAGTAAAACTCTGCTAATGGTGCCACGTCACCTTGGTTACTGTTGATAAACTCGAGTTAGTTCGAAACCGATTCAAATTCAAATTCAAAGTCAAGCAAACAATAAAAGTTTTCAAACACTAAAACTAAAATGTTCAAGTTGGGACAAATAAATCCTAAGTAATAAAGGTGAAGAAACCACATTTTTATAAAGTGTTTAAATGCTCTAATATAAATAAAATAGTAGCAAACATAATTATCTAAATGCCTTTACTAATTAATAAAATATCAAACTAGATTATTTGGGGACTAGACTTTTGGTGGCAGTGCAGCTTATTGCATAGTATTTATGTGTCAAGGCTCCATTTTTTACAAAATTCATTTGGATCAAGTTTTAAATGGAAAACAACAGCTAATTAAAAGAAACAGAAAAGAAAAAGGGCAAACAGAAAATAAAAGGAGAAAGAAACCTAACTACTGTACACTTAAGGCCCAAAGGCCTGTAGCTAGCCCAGCCCACCAGGAGGTTTCCTCCTACCTCCTGTTCACAGGAGACGCGCTGGACGCGCCCGCGGCGTCCGTGGCCGGATCGGACACGTGCTGGCCATCCAGCTCCTCCCCGTCGCCTACAAGTCCTGCCCGACCACTCAGTGGCAAACCCTAGCCACAATCCCCCTCCTCCACCTCGCCTCATTTCCCCTCGATCTGGAGCTCACATGTGAGGAGCCGGTGTGCGCCGTCGTCAAATCCCGTGGCCACCGTCGTTCCCCCGCCCCCTAGAGTTGCTCGGGAGCTCCGCCTCCGTCATCTACGTCCTCTACGCGAACCATCTCGACCTCAACTCCGCCGCACCGTCGGGGTCGAGTTCTTCACCGCCTTCAGCCACCGCCGCATCATCGCCGGATTCATCGCCGTCAGCTCCTCTCCGACCACCCTTGCACCTCCCCGAGCATGCCCCTGTCATCACTATGAGCATCACCATGTTTTCCCCATCTCCCTGCTACCGCATGTGCCCCGTAGCGAACAACGACCATAGCCGTGCTCCGACCTCCGCTCGTCTTCGCTGCCGCCGCTGTCACCGGCCGTAGGTGCTTGTGCTTCTTGCACCTTCGGACGCGGCACGTCGCGCTTGTCTTGTAGGACCAAACCCTCGGGCCAACTGGTCACTGGAGTGCCGGTGTCGCGCTCGCCATCATCGCGTCTGAAACTCTGCTCCTGTCGCCCTTGGCCACTCCGCCCGCGCCGTACCCCGCGTCCGGCCGAGTTACCGCGCGTGCTCGCTGCGGCCGTAGCCGTGCTCCCCCGCGCCACTGTCCGTCCCAAGCCGCGCGCTCGCGTCTGCCCGGTCCGCGCGCCTGCTCCTGCTAGCTGCCACTGCTACTGCATGTTGCCTTGCCGCGGCTGCTACGCTTCTCTCCCTGCCGCTGCTTGCTCTACTGCTGCTGCGCTCCTTCCCCTGCTATGCTGCGTCGCCTGCTGCTTGCCGATGCTGCTGCTGCCTCCCTTTCCGGCCGCCCCCACTTGCTGCTGCACGCCGCGCTCGGCCGCGCCTTAGGCCACTCTCTGGCCGCGATGACGCGCGCGCCCGCGCCTTCCCAACGCGCTCCCTGCCACTGCATCGCCCGCACCACACCACTGCCATTGCTCTGTCTGTACTACTCCTGCTAGCTACTGTAGCCGCTAGCTAGCTTTTCAATTTCTACAATAACTAACCCTCTAGACAGCCCCTAAACAGCGCCTAAAGGACTATTAACAGAAGCAAAAATATTTTTCGAAGGTAGTATACATGACAAACTCCATTTTATCCCACTGGACCAAATACTTTTGATGCGTGGATTAATTCCTACAAAAATCACAAAATGCTATCTTATGTTAAAAGGAATAGAGTTACTCCCTAGCATTGTGTGTGTGCGCCGTGTGTGGCCGGCTGCGTCTCTGGATGTGACCGGCCCTATTTAGGTTAGTAGCTAATGAGTAGTTAGACTAATTAGTACTATGGATAATTGCTAGCCTATGACATGTGGCCCCCTGTGTTAATTTAACCCCTCCATTTTAGTTTATCCATCAATTAAATTATGTGTCAATGACATGTGGGCCACATCCTCCCTTTTGACTAGTCAAATTGACTTGATCAAATTCGGATTAGATTAAATAAAAATATTTCAGAAAATCATAAAAAAATACTATAAACTTTGAAAAATCATATAAAATAAACCGTATCTCGGATGGAAATATTTTGTACATGAAAGTTGCTCAGAACAACGAGACGAATCTGAATACACAACCCGTTCGTCTTTCACACATCCCTAGTATAGCAAACACGCAACTTTCCCCCACCGGTCCGTCTGTCTGGAAACGCGGAACATCGGGAATACTTTCCCGGATGTTTTCCCCGTTCGCCGGTATCACCTGTCCGTGCGTTTGGTCACTCCTAGCACAACGTATTGCCGTGTCTTGCTTTGTGTTGCATTTGATTGCTCTGTTATTTATTGTGTTCCCCTTCCGTTACTTCTTTCCGGTAAGCTCCGAGGCCGTTGTCGATACCCCTGTGATCGACTACATCGACGACGACCCCTTCTTCTTGCCAAAGCAACCAGGCAAGCCCCCCCTTTGATCACCAGATATCGCCTACTCTTCTCTATACTGCTTGCATTAGAGTAGTGTAGCATGTTACTGCTCTCCGTTATTCCTATCCTGATGCATAGCCTGTCCTTGCTACTACTGTTGTTACCATTACCTGCTATCCTACTGCTTAGTATAGGATGCTAGTGTTCCATCAGTGGCCCTACACTCTTGTCCGTCTGCCATGCTATACTACTGGGCCGTGATCACTTCGGGAGGTGATCACGGGCATATACTATATACTTTACACAATTACATTACCTGTGGTAATGTTCGGAGTTGGGGGCTGAAGGGGCAGGTGGCTCCATCCTGGTAGAGGTGGGCCTGGGTTCCCGACGGCCCCCGACTGTTACTTTGTGGCGGAGCAACAGGGCAGGTTGAGACCACCTAGGAGAGAGGTGAGCCTGGCCCTGGTCGGTGTTCGCGGATACTTAACACGTTTAACGAGATCTTGGTATTTGATCTGAGTCTGGCTATTGGCCTATACGCACTAACCATCTATGCGGGGACAGTTATGGGCACTCGACGTCATGGTATCAGCCGAAGCCTTCGTGACGTCAGCGACTGAGTGGCGCGCGCCGATTTGGACCGTAAGCCTGCTCTTGTATTAAGGGGGCTAGTTCTGCTTCCGGTCGCGTTCGCAACGTGCAGGTGTGCAAAGGGCGATGGGCCCAGACCCCTGCGCCATAGGATTTAGACCGGCGTGCTGACCTCTCTGTTGTGCCTAGGTAGGGCTGCGACGTGTTGATCTTCCGAGGCCGGGCATGACCCAGAAAAGTGTGTCCGGCCAAATGGGATCGAGCGTGTTGGGTTATGTGGTGCACCCCTACAGGGAAGTTAATCTATTCGAATAGCCGTGATCTTCGGTAACAGGATGACTTGGAGTTGTACCTTGACCTTATGACAACTAGAACCAGATACTTAATAAAACACACCCTTCCAAGTGCCAGATACAACCGGTGGTCGCTCTCTCACAGGGCGACGAGGAGAGGATCATCGGTTAGGGTTATGGTTTGCGATGCTACTTGGAGGACTTCAGTCTACTCTCTTCTACATGCTGCAAGACGGAGGCTGCCAGAAGCGTAGTCTTCGATAGGATTAGCTATCCCCCTCTTATTCTGGCTTTCTGCAATTCAGTCCACCGATATGGCCTTTACACATATATCCATGCATATGTAGTGTAGCTCCTTGCTTGCGAGTACTTTGGATGAGTACTCACGGTTGCTTCTCCTTCTTTTCCCTCTATCCCTTCTACCTGGTTGTCGCAACCAGATGTTGGAGCCCAGGATCCAGACGCCACCGTCGATGACGACTCCCACTACACCGGAGGTGCCTACTACTATGTGCTGCCCGCTGACGACGACAAGGAGTAGTTGAGGTGGATCCCAGGCAGGAGGCCTGCGCCTCTTTCGATCTGTATCCCAGTTTGTGCTAGACTTCTTAAGGCAAACTTGTTTAACTTATGTCTGTACTCAGATATTGTTGCTTCCGCTGACTCGTCTATGATCGAGCTCTTGTATTCGAGCCCTCGAGGCCCCTGGCTTGTAATATGATGCTTGTATGACTTATTTTATTTGTAGAGTTGTGTTGTGATATCTTTCCGTGAGTCCCTGATCTTGATCGTACACGTTTGCGTGTATGATTAGTGTACGATTGAATCGGGGGCGTCACAAGTTGGTATCAGAGCCGACTACCTGTAGGAATCCCCCTTTCCAACTCCTTGGCCGAAGTCGAGTCTAGTCATTGAAAAACTTTTACTAACATGGTTGTGCGGCTTACGAGCCCACGTCGCCCTCTGTGTGGTATTAGGATCTTTTACTCCTCGGTCCTTACTCTAGGACTCTGAACTCTCTTCTATTCGGGTTAAATGAATTTTGCTAAATCTAACATTAGGATCTCGTTATCACTTTCTCCCGGAGAGCCCTTCATTACAGATGATCGACTGCTTCAACAGAAGATTCTGATAATACTCTCCGATGTTCTCCTGAAACTTTGTGCCATTGCTTTTGCAATTCCCTACCACTGAAAAATCCCTATGGATAAATACTTACACCTGTCGTTCTTACTTTTATTCCCAGTTGGTCTTGTTATTACAAGATACCCCGAAATACTCGTCGTTGTTTCGATAATCCTTTGAGCTTACTGCCTTGCTGTTCTTTGCCGCCTGAATGCCCCTATGGATAATTCCTCACACTTACCGAGTATCCTCTCATCCCCAGTTGATTCATGTATTTCATAGAAGTCTTTGAAATACCATTCGATCTTCCGAAAATCCTGAGCAGCCTATTGATCTTGAAATTCTTGCTTGCTTGCATTATGGTTAATCCCATAAGTCTCGTAATCTTATTGACATCCCTTGTCTTTATGATCTTAAGTCCGTTGATTCAATATGTTGAGGATGCTCCCATTCCTCAGTCAAATCCTAGAATTCATCCTTTTGGCTCGGACGTCATTTTAAACATGAGCTGGATCTCGACCAATCAAATTGTCGTCGATTGTACCCCTAAGGCTATTCAACTTATACATCCTTAATCAGAGTGTTTACTTCGGATCCCTTGATTTGGAAATCATAATTCCTTTTCATTTGAGCTTTGAGTTAGTCAGTTGTTTCTATGATCTGATCTCCTTGCATTCTTTCTTCCTCTGATTGGGTATCGACACTCACATCAGCTCCATTGTGGATCGCCATATCCACTGTTGGATTATTATCCGACAATGTCCTTCATAATTAATCACCTTGTGACTTCTTTCTCCGATACATAATGACTTTGGTAAATTGTATCCTCTCCTTTTGCCAACATGCTCTGCTTTCGAGCTGGTGATATTTACTCTTGAAGCTTGTGGTATATGTTTCTATTATGCCCCTATGGATTGAACCTATACCTTCTCCAAACCGTATGAACCCGAAAGTTTTCGCGAGTCATACTCTTCTATTGTTTTGCCAGATAAAATTTCTACATTGCGGCCTCATCAAAAGCGGGAAGTAAAATGAAAGGGTATGCATTGAAGAAGTGGGAGTCGACCTTGAGCCCTTGCATTCATGCCCATGGACCCGATGTGGAACTTATCATCGAAGCTTCTTGTAAATGATAATAATCCCTTTTTTATAAGTTCGTCCTGTATCTATGTTTGGTCCTTTGCAATCATGGTTCCGACCATATTTTCTCCTTAATACCATTTCTCGGACAAATTAAAGCACTTGTCTTTTGCTAATCAATACACCAGTCCAACCTCTACTTTGATCTACTGTCGAGTATTACCCTCTGGTATCTCGAGAATATCTAAGAATTGTGTTGCATCTTATGAGTTCTTCATCAGCTATCATTTCTCACCGATTCCAATTTTTCATGGGTTCTGAGTCGTTAGTCGCTCAAGAACACCAATATGTGAACCGATTCCGCACTCTGGTTCGATAACTCTAAGTAATCTTGGTTGCTTACGTGTTTAATAATCCTTCAAGTCATTCCTAGCCTAATCGACTATATCATTATTGTGCTGATTTTATCGGTGCTACCTGGTTCTTAATCCCGGAGCACAACTTTCGACGATGAGCTAAGCTTACGTCGATCTTCGTCATCATATCATTTTGCTTTGGACAACAAGCTTGGTTTGGAGTTTGTGTCATACCCTTGGATCCATTAACCTTTCGCTTCATCATTCCTTTGACTTGATGTCATCGCCGATCGATTACATCTTCATGGAGCCTCTCGACAAAATTTGTTTTGGTCGTCAAACAACATTTTGATTCCTTCCAGAATATCAACCAAATTGATGATGACAAGTACCATCCATGTCCCTCGATGATTTGTGTTATCACTGACAACATTATTGCTTTCCCTCCAACACAAACTTGTTCGTGTTTGTGTTATACCTGGAGACCCGTGCTATCCAGCAATTATTCTTCTTTACCTTGGAGTATTACCATCTTTTATGTCAAGAATGTCGTGAGAATTTCACCACCTCCTGAGAATTCTTGATATAGGTAATACTTATCACCACCACCATTCCTTCTTGGTCCTCGTGTTGTTCCTAACCGGAATACCGACAAATGAACTATGATGTGTGAATTCCAAACTTCTGGCAACCCTATTGCTTTGAACCAATGTTTGCTCGTGGATGTTCTCCTCTAGCATACAACATTATATCATTTGATTTGACAAATGTTATCTCCTTGTTCACATAAGTGTGGAAATCCAGCTTTTGGAAATCTTGAAGAATTGTCGCTGAGTCCATCAGCCACCCCCTTCATCTTTCCCTTGGGTTAATGATAAACTCTTGTTTCGGAACTCGCTCCCATAGTTCATTTCCTAAAAATTTTACAAGGTCATCTCGACAATTGTGTTGCACCTTTTCTTCTCAGGCATCCTGAGTCAGAGGTATCCTAACACCAATCAGACCTGAATCTCGGTCAGATATGATGGTTGGGACATATTTCCAAGAGTTATAACACTGGTCCTTATATATCGGTAAGGTGATGTCATGCCCATCACACCTGGCCAGAGGACTTGTGGTTATAGTTTCCTGTTTAACAAGGTTAACCATTCTTCCATGAGGAAATTGTAACACTTAATCTATAAGTTATTCCTAATGGATCCTTTGTGTTTCCAAAGTCCGATCTTCACCTGTTGACCATGTCAATGCTATCTCGAAGCATGTCGGTGGTTCTCTGGTTTTCAACAAGAACATTTGAAGCCCAGATGCTAAATGTTTCCTGCGCAAATATCCAAACACTGCGATATGGGTAAAGTCATGAAATTTCGCTCACCTTACCTAAAGAGTTTACTACATTATATCCTGACATGGATATCATGCTCTGTTTGTCCTTGGGAAGGATATACTCCTGCAATATGTGTTTAAACACATTTTCCTTTCCATTGTTCTGTTTAATCTGATAATCATATTTTCCTTTCCATTGTTCTGTTTAACCTTCTTGAGGTCTATATGATCTAAGCAGTAATATTTTCCTGCTTATGTAAACACCCAGGTGTACAATTCTGCCAGCAAGACCCTGTTACTATTATTGATGACATCCCGATAGCCACCGATGGACGAGAACTTTGCCAATTGGTCCGCCTCGTTTCAACGAGTAGGAAATTGGTTCTCTTCGTCCCTCGACCTTGGTATCGATATTGTTGCCAACATAGCTGACAGGCTATCCTCTGACATGCCTTTGCTTACATGATCATGCAAATCGTCACCGCCTTCCTACTTTTAACCCACACTGTGGGCCCATAACCAACAGTTCCACAGGATCGAAACCTGACTCTCCTATACAACCCTGTTTTTAAATTTATTCATCACGCTTGGCTTCATATGTAATTCATGAGCCACCTTCCATGTGATCATCAATTCTGGTATTAAACACAATACCTATGCCCGTTGCCTTGTTTCAGGCAACGACGATTGTCTATCCGCTTCAAACTTCTTATGGTACCTTCTTACTTTGCTCTCGATGTGTTTCATTTGTTCAACTCGAGAGATACTCTTATGATCATTCTTGGGATACCCCCGCCCAGATGATTTTCCTTTATAACATTCAATTGTTGTAAAGCTGCCCCTTACCTATTCGTAAGTATGATGGAGATCCCAAAGAAAGGACGACAACTTCATCATGATGACCTGAAACAGCGAAATGAAGACATCAATGTAATGGATCAACCTCTTCGAGAAGAACAACCAAGACCAAGAACACTCCCTGGAATTTCGTAACCCGAACCTTCCCCCTTTACCGCCCTCTTAAATCTCGGGACGAGATTTCTTGTAGTGGAGGAGAATTGTGACACCCGGATAATCAAGCTACAGTAAAACTCTGCTGATGGTGCCATGTCACCTCGGTTACTGTTGATAAACTCGAGTTAGTTCGAAACCAATTCAAATTCAAATTCAAAGTCAAGCAAACAATAAAAGTTTTCAAACATTAAAACTAAAATGTTCAAGTTGGGACAAATAAATCCTAAGTAATAAAGGTGAAGAAACCACATTTTTATAAAGTGTTTAAATGCTCTAATATAAATAAAATAGTAGCAAACATAATTATCTAAATGCCTTTACTAATTAATAAAATATCAAACTAGATTATTTGGGGACTAGACTTTTGGTGGCAGTGCAGCTTATTGCATAGTATTTATGTGTCAAGGCTCCACTTTTTACAAAATTCATTTGGATCAAGTTTTAAATGGAAAACAGCAGCTAATTAAAAGAAACAGAAAAGAAAAAGGGCAAACAGAAAAGAAAAGGAGAAAGAAACCTAACTACTGTACACTTAAGGCCCAAAGGCCTGTAGCTAGCCCAGCCCACCAGGAGGTTTCCTCCTACCTCCTGTTCACAGGAGACGCGCTGGACGCGCCTGCGGCGTCCGTGGCCGGATCGGACATGTGCTTGCCATCCAGCTCCTCCCCGTCGCCTACAAGTCCTGCCCAACCACTCAGTGGCAAACACTAGCCACAATCCCCCTCCTCCACCTCGCCTCATTTCCCCTCGATCTGGAGCTCACATGTGAGGAGCCGGTGTGCGCCGTCGTCAAAACCCGTGGCCACCGTCGTTCCCCCGCCCCCTAGAGTTGCTCGGGAGCTCCGCCTCCGTCATCTACGTCCTCTATGCGAACCATCTCGACCTCAACTCCGCCGCACCGTCGGGATCGAGTTCTTCTCCGCCTTCAGCCACCGCCGCATCATCGCCGGATTCGTTGCCGTCAGCTCCTCTCCGACCACCCTTGCACCTCCCCGAGCTTGCCCCCGTCATCACTGTGAGCATCACCATGTTTTCCCCATCTCCCTGCTACCGCATGTGCCCCGTAGCGAACAACCACCGTAGCCGTGCTCCGACCTCCGCTCGGCTTCGCTGCTGCTGCCGTCACCGGCCGTAGGTGCTCGTGCTTCTTGCACCTTCGGATGCGGCGCGTCGCGCTTGTCTTGTAGGACCAAACCCCCAGGCCAACTGGCCACTGGAGTGCCGGTGTCGCGTTCGCCGTCATCGCATCTGAAACTCTGCTCCTGTCGCCCTTGGCCACTCCGCCCGCGCCGTACCCTGCGTCCGGCCGAGTTACCGCGCGTGCTCGCTGCGCCCGTAGCCGTGCTCCCCCACGCCACTGTCCGTCCCAGGCCGCGCGCTCGCGTCTGCCCGGTCTGCGTGCCTGCTCCTGCTAGCTGCCACTTCTACTGCGTGTTGCCTTGCCGCGGCTGCTATGCTCCTCTCCCTGCCGCTGCTTGCTCTACTGTTGCTGCGCTCCTTCCCCTGCTACACTGCGTCGCCTGCTGCTTGCCGATGCTGCTGCTGCTGCCTCCCTTTCCGGCCGCCCCCACTGCTGCTGCACGCCGCGCTCGGCCGTGCCTCAGGCCACTCTCTGGCCGCGGCGACGCGCACGCCCGCGCCTTCCCTACGCGCTCCCTGCCACTGCATCGCCCGTGCCACACCACTGCCATTGCTCTGTCTGTACTACTCCTGCTAGCTACTGTAGCCGCTAGCCAGCTTTTCAATTTCTATAATAACTAACCCTCTAGACAGCCCCTAAACAGCGCCTAAACGACTATTAACAGAAGCAAAAATATTTTTCGAAGGTAGTATACATGACAAACTCCATTTTATCCCACTGGACCAAATACTTTTGATGCGTGGATTAATTCCTACAAAAATCACAAAATGCTATCTTACGTTAAAAGGAATAGAGTTACTCCCTAGCATTGTGTGTGTGCGCCGTGTGTGGCCGGCTGCATCTCTGGATGTGACCGACCCTATTTAGGTTAGTAGCTAATGAGTAGTTAGACTAATTAGTACTTTGGATAATTGCTAGCCTATGACATGTGGCCCCCTGTGTTAATTTAAGCCCTCCATTTTAGTTTATCCATCAATTAAATTATGTGTCAATGACATGTGGGCCACATCCTCCCTTTAGACTAGTCAAATTGACTTGGTCAAATTCGGATTAGATTAAATAAAAATATTTCAGAAAATCATAAATAAATACTATAAACTTTGAAAAATCATATAAAATAAACTGTATCTCGGATGGAAATATTTTGTACATGAAAGTTGCTCAGAACAACGAGACGAATCTGAATACACAACCCGTTCGTCTGTCACACATCCCTAGTATAGCAAACACGCAACTTTCCCCCACCGGTCCGTCTGTCCGGAAATGCGGAACATCGGGAATACTTTCCCGGATGTTTTCCCCGTTCGCCGGTATCACCTGTCCATGCGTTTGGTCACTCCTAGCACAACGTATTGCCGCGTCTTGCTTTGTGTTGCATTTGATTGCTCTGTTATTTATTGTGTTCCCCTTCCGTTACTTCTTTCCGGTAAGCTCCGAGGCCGTTGTCGATACCCCTGTGATCGACTACATCGATGACGACCCCTTCTTCTTGCCAAAGAAACCAGGCAAGCCCCCCCTTTGATCACCAGATATCGCCTACTCTTCTCTATACTGCTTGCATTAGAGTAGTGTAGCATGTTACTGCTTTCCGTTATTCCTATCCTGATGCATAGCCTGTCCTTGCTACTACTGTTGTTACCATTACCTGCTATCCTACTGCTTAGTATAGGATGCTAGTGTTCCATCAGTGGCCCTACACTCTTGTCCGTCTGCCATGCTATACTGCTGGGCCGTGATCACTTCGGGAGGTGATCACGGGCATATACTATATACTTTACACAGTTACATTACCTGTGGTACTGTTCGGAGTTGGGGGCTGAAGGGGCAGGTGGCTCCATCCCGGTAGAGGTGGGCCTGGGTTCCCGACGGCCCCCGACTGTTACTTTGTGGCGGAGCGACAGGGCAGGTTGAGACCACCTAGGAGAGAGGTGGGCCTGGCCCTGGTCGGTGTTCGCGGATACTTAACACGTTTAACGAGATCTTGGTATTTGATATGAGTCTGGCTATTGGCCTATACGGACTAACCATCTACGCGGGGACAGTTATGGGCACTCGACGTCGTGGTATCAGCCAAAGCCTTCGTGATGTCGGCGATGAGTGGCGCACGCCGGTTTGGACCGTAAGCCTGCTCTTGTATTAAGGGGGCTAGTTCTGCTTCCGGTCGCGTTCGCAACGTGCAGGTGTGCAAAGGGCGATGGGCCCAGACCCCTGCGCCATAGGATTTAGACCGGCGTGCTGACCTCTCTGTTGTGCCTAGGTAGGGCTGCGACGTGTTGATCTTCCGAGGCCGGGCATGACCCAGAAAAGTGTGTCCGGCCAAATGGGATCGAGCGTGTTGGGTTATGTGGTGCACCCCTACAGGGAAGTTAATCTATTCGAATAGCCGTGATCTTCGGTAACAGGATGACTTGGAGTTGTACCTTGACCTTATGACAACTAGAACCAGATACTTAATAAAACACACCCTTCCAAGTGCCAGATACAACCGGTGGTCGCTCTGTCACAGGGCGACGAGGAGAGGATCATCGGTTAGGGTTATGCTATGCGATGCTACTTGGAGGACTTCAGTCTACTCTCTTCTACATGCTGCAAGACGCAGGCTGCCAGAAGCGTAGTGTTCGACAGGATTAGCTATCCCCCTCTTATTCTGGCTTTCTGCAGTTCAGTCCACCGATATGGCCTTTACACATATACCCATGCATATGTAGTGTAGCTCCTTGCTTGCGAGTACTTTGGATGAGTACTCACGGTTGCTTCTCCTTCTTTTCCCTCTATCCCTTCTACTTGGTTGTCGCAACCAGATGTTGGAGCCCAGGATCCAGATGCCACCGTCGACGATGACTCCTACTACACCGGAGGTGCCTACTACTATGTGCTGCCCGCTGACGACGACCAGGAGTAGTTTAGGTGGATCCCAGGCAGGAGGCCTGTGCCTCTTTCGATCTGTATCCCAGTTTGTGCTAGCCTTCTTAAGGAAAACTTGTTTAACTTATGTCTGTACTCAGGTATTGTTGCTTCCGCTGATTCTTCTATGATCGAGCTCTTGTATTCGAGCCCTCGAGGCCCCTGGCTTGTAATATGATGCTTGTATGACTTATTTTATTTGTAGAGTTGTGTTGTGATATCTTTCCGTGAGTCCCTGATCTTGATCGTACACGTTTGCGTGTATGATTAGTGTACGATTGAATCGGGGGCATCACAGTAGGGCGCGCCCTCCACCCTCATGGGCAGGTGGTTGACCCCCCTACTGTGTTCTCAGTGCCAAATATTCTCAAATATTCTAGAAAAAATCATATTAAAATTTCAGGGCATTTGGAGAAGTTTTCTTCTCGAGGTATTTTTATATTGCACGGATAATCAGATAACAGACAGAAAAGTATTTATTTTTATTATTATTAATATAAATAACAGAAAGTAAAAGTGGGGTACAGAAGGTTGTGCCTTCTAGTTTCATCCATCTCATGGTCATCGAAAGGAATCCTCTAACAGGGTTGATCAAGTCTTGTTAACGAACTCATTTCGAATAACATGGAACCGGAGAAATTTCGAATAACACTATGTTACCACAACGGGGATATGCACATCCCCAATAATAAGAATATCATATTTCTTCTTGACAGTAGGAAGAGGAAATTCAAAACCTCCAAATATAATCGATAGAATTTTTCCAATAGAATTGATACTGTGGACTTGAGGTTGTTTCCTCAGAAAGTGTACCTTATGCTCATTACCATTAACATGAAAAGTGACATTTCCTTTTAGTGTAATCAATAACAGCCCCTACAGTATTCAAAAAGGGTCTTCCAAGAATAATAGACATACTATCGTCCTCGGGAATATCAAGAATAACAAAGTCCGTTAAAATAGTAACGTTTGCAACTACAACACGCACATCCTCACAAATACCGACAGGTATAGCAGTTGATTTATCAGCCATTTGCAAAGATATTTCAGTCGGTGTCAACTTATTCAAATCAAGTCTATGATATAAAGAGAGAGGCATAACACTAACACCGGCTCCAAGATCACATAAAGCAGTTTTAACATGGTTTCTTCTAATGGAGCATGGTATAGTGGGTACTCCTGGATCTCCTAGTTTCTTTGGTATTCCACCCTTAAAAGTATAATTAGCAAGCATGGTGGAAATTTCAGCTTCCGGTATCTTTCTTTTATTATTAACAATTTCTTTCATGTATTTAGCATAAGGATTTATTTTAAGCATATCAGTTAATCGCATACGCAAAAAGATAGGTCTAATCATTTCAGCAAAATGCTCAACATCCTCATCATCCTTTTTCTTGGATGGTTTGGGAGGAAAAGGCAAGGGTTTCTGAACCCAAGGCTCTCTTTCTTTACCATGTTTCCGAGCAACGAAGTCTTTCTTATAATAACGTTGATTCTTTGATTGTGGGTTATCAAGATCAACAACAGGTTCAATTTCTACATCATTATCATTACTAGGTTGAGCATCATCATGAACATTATCATTAACATTATTACTAGTTTCAGGTTCATTACCAGATTGTGTTTCAGCATCAGAAATAGAAATATCATTTGGATTCTCTAGTGTTTTAGTAATAGGTTCACTTGAAGCATGCAAAGTCCTATCATTTTTCTTTGTCCTCCTATTAGAAGGACTAGGTGCATCTACATTATTTCTCTGAGAATCTTGCTCAATTCTCTTAGGATGGCCTTCAGGATACAAAGGTTCCTGAGTCTTTCTACCTGTTCTAGTAGCCACTCTAACAGCATAATCATTATTCTTACTATTCAATTCATTGAGCAAATCATTTTGAGCTTTAAGTACTTGTTCTACTTGAGTGGTAACCATAGAAGCATGTTTACTAATAAGTTTAACTTCACCTTTGACATTAGCCATATAATCACCCAAGTGCTCAAGCATATTTGAATTATATTTCAATTGTCTACCAAAATAAGCATTAAAATCTTCTTGCTTAGCCATAAATTTATCAAACTCATCTAAGCATGGGCTAGCAAATTTAGTAAATGGGATTTTAGCTTTATCATATCTATAGAGAGAATTTACCTTTACTACCTGTGTCGGGTTATCAAGACCATGAGTTTCTTCAATAGGTAATGGATTAAGATCATATGTTTCTTCCACAGGCGGTAAATTAAGACCATGTATTTCTTTAATAGGAGGTAAATTCTTAACATCTTCAGCTTTAATACCTTTTTCTTTCATAGATTTCATTTGTCAACATATTATATAATAGAATTTTAGCTTCATCCGGTGTTCTTTCCCTGAAAACAGAACCAACACAACTATCCAGGTAATCTCTGGAAGCATCGGTTAGTCCATTATAAAAGATATCAAGTATTTCATTTTTCTTAAGAGGATGATCAGGTAAAGCATTAAGTAACTTGAGAAGCCTCCCCAAGCTTGTGGGAGACTCTCTTCTTCAATTTGCACAAAATTATATATATCCCTTAAAGCATCTTGTTTCTTATGAGCAGGAAAATATTTAGCAGAGAAGTAATAAATCATATCCTAGGGACTACGCACACAACCAGGATCAAGAGAATTAAACAATATCTTAGCATCACCCTTCAATGAGAAAAGAAATATTTTAAGGATATAAAAGTAATGAGTTCTCTCATCAGTAGTGAACAGGGTGGCTATATCATTTAATTTAGTAAGATGTGCCACAATAGTTTCAGATTCATAGCCATGAAAAGGATCAGATTCAACCAAAGTAATTATATCAGGATCAACAGAGAATTCATAATCCTTATCAGTAACACAGATAGGTGAAGTAGCAAAAGCAGGGTCAGGTTTCATCCTAGCATTTAGAGATTGCTTATTCCATTTAGCTAATAACCTCTTGAGTTCGTATCTATCTTGCAAGCTAAAATAGCTAAAGAAGGTTCTTTATCAAAAACATAACCCTCAGGAATAACAGGCAAGTCTTCATCATCAATTTCATCAGTATTATCAGATTCAATAATTTCATTCTCTCTAGCCCTAGCAAGTTGTTCATCAAGAAATTCACCAAGTGGCACAGTAGTATCAAGCATAAAAGTAGTTTCATCATAAGTATTATGCATAGCAGAATTAGCATCATCAATAACATGCGACATATCAGAACGAATAGCAGAAGCAGGTTTAGGTGTCGCAAGCTTACTCATAACAGAAGGTGAATCAAGTGCAGAGCTAGATGGCAGTTCCTTACCTGCCCTCGTAGTTGAGGGATAAATCTTGGTTTTTGGATCTCTCAAGTTCTTCATAATGATAAGCAGATATAAATCCCAAGTGACAAAAAAGAATAGAGCTATGTTCCCCGGCAACGGCACCAGAAAATAGTCTTGATAACCCACAAGTATAGGGGATCGCAACAGTTTTCGAGGGTAGAGTATTAAACCCAAATTTATTGATTCGACACAAGGGGAGCCAAAGAATATTCTCAAGTATTAGCAGCTGAGTTTTCAATTCAACCATACCTAGAAACTTAGTATCTACAGCAAAGTACTTAGTAGCAAAGTAATATGATAGTAGTGGTAACGGTATCAAAAGGTAAAGTAGTAAAAGTAATGTTTTTGGTATTTTGTAGTGATGATATCAATAGCAACGGAAAATTAAATAAGTGAAGAACAATATATGGAAAGCTCATAGGCAATGGATCAGTGATGGAGAATTATGTCGGATGCAGTTCATCATGTAACAGTCATAACCTAGGGTGACACAGAACTAGCTCCAATTCATCAATGTAATGTAGGCATGTATTCAGAATATAGTCATACGTGCTTATGGAAAAGAATTTGCATGAAATCTTTTTTCCAACCCTCCCATGGCAGCGGGGTCCTTACGGAAACTAAGGGACATTAAGGCCTCCTTTTAATAGAGTACCGAACAAAGCATTAACACGTAGTGAATACATGAACTCCTCAAACTACGGTCATTAACGGTAAGTATCCCGATTATTGTCACTTCGGGGTTAACGGATCATAACACATAGCAGGTGACTATAGACTTGCAAGATAGGATCAACAACTCTCATATATTGATGAAAACATAATAGGTTCAGATCTAAAATCATGGCACTCGGGCCCTAGTGAAAAGCATTAAGCATAGCAAAGTCATAGCAACATCAATCTCAGAACATAGTGGATAGTAGGGATCAAACCCTAACAAAACTAACTC
This sequence comes from Triticum urartu, assembly GCF_003073215.2. Taxonomy (NCBI): domain Eukaryota; kingdom Viridiplantae; phylum Streptophyta; class Magnoliopsida; order Poales; family Poaceae; genus Triticum; species Triticum urartu. The sequence goes on along the minus strand of NC_053027.1, from coordinate 344,467,581 downwards.
GATTACATGATAGATCCCATCCAACCCATCATCGTCCAGCAAGCCTATTGTCGGTGTCAAAACCGGCGGATCTCGGGTAGGGGGTCCCGAATTGTGCGTCTAAGGCGGACGGTAACAGGAGGCAGGGGACACGATGTTTACCCAGGTTCGGGACCTCTTGATAGAGGTAATACCCTACGTCCTGCTTGATTGTTCTTGACGATATGAGTATTACAAGAGTTGATCTACCATGAGATCAGAGAGGCTAAACCCTAGAAGCTAGCCTATGGTATGATTGTATGTTGTCCTACGGACTAAAACCCATCATCCTCCAGCAAGCCTACTGTCGGTGTCAAAACCGGCGGATCTCGGGTAGGGGGTCCCGAATTATGCGTCTAAGGCGGACGGTAACAGGAGGCAGGGGACACGATGTTTACCCAGGTTCGGGACCTCTTGATAGAGGTAATACCCTACGTCCTGCTTGATTGTTCTTGATGATATGAGTATTACAAGAGTTGATCTACCATGAGATCAGAGAGGCTAAACCCTAGAAGCTAGCCTATGGTATGATTGTATGTTGTCCTACGGACTAAAACCCTCCGGTTTATATAGACACCGGAGGGGGCTAGGGTTACACAAGGTCGGTTACAAAGGAGGAGATATACATATCCGTATTGCTTAGCTGGCCTTCTACACCAAGTAAAGTCCCATCCGGGCACGAGATGAAGTCTTCAATCTTGTATCTTCATAGTTCAAAAGTCCGGCAAAGGATATAGTCCGGCTGTCCGGAGACCCCCTAATCCAAGACTCCTCAGTAGCCCCCGAACTAGGCCTTAATGACATCAAGTCCACCACGCAGTATTGTCTTCGGCATTGCAATGCGGGTTCTTCTCAGATTTTGAATGTCTATCAAGTAGTGTCCGGACCCATAAATGTTGGACTTCTTGGCTTCTGCCCAATATGGGCTATCTTCCACGTGTCGAATGAATACGAGGAGCCAGGGCGTTTTTGCATTCACCCCTCTAGCCAGATAAATAAATTATCTATTAAAGGGATGGGGATCCTTAGATCCAATCTATACCATCCTCCCATAGGGAGAATCCATTGGAGGGCGCTTCGGAAAAAATCCATTCCAACATGGCCGACCACCGCAGCTCCTCCTCCCTCCCCCGCAGCCCTAAGCCCGGTGATTGGGAGAGATGTTCCATCCCACACAGTCGATTAGTCGAACTGCAAACTCAGGGATTTCTCCCTCTAGCGTATATGGTTCCCGCCCGAGCCGGGCTCGCCACCTACAATGGCGGGGAGCAAGCGGAGAGCTTCCCCAGCCCCTCTACGGGGGAGCGGGTGTACCTCGTTCCCTACTTATTAAGGGGACTCGGACTTCCAATTCATCCGTTCCTCCGCAGGCTCCTGGAGTTTTATGGACTCCAACTGCATAATTTCATCCCCGCTTCCATATTTCACATCGCCGGCTACGTTGCCCTTTGCGTGTTATTCCTTGGCTGCAAGGCTCATTTCGAGTTGTGGAAGAGGTTATTTTTCCTCGTCCCTCATACACAGAAGGGGTAACTTTATCAAGTGGGCGGAGCCTAAATATGGCGCATCACCGAAACCGGATACCTGTCCGGTACTCCGAAGAAGACGTCGGAAGACAGGCCTTTAGAATGGTTTTATATGGAGGACGTCCCTCTTTCGGACCCTGTTCGGCGGGGTCTTCCTGAGTTCAACAATGCTCCTTTGAAGAAACGCCAAAGCTGGCGCCCACGGAGCCCCCAAGAGGAAGAAAATAGAGAATTCCTTTACCTGATGAACCGGATTAAAGCGCTGGCTCAATCAGGATTGACAGTAATCGACGTCATGTCAATATGCATAATGCGGGGAGTGCAGCCACTCCAATATCGAGGGCAACCCCTGCGGTGTTTTAACGGGGAATATGATGCCACCCGTTGCGGGCGTAAGGGACCGGACTCTGTTGCTACTTTAGTAAAAAAATTGTTCGAGTTATTCAAGGGAGACGAAGAGGAGTTCATCCGCATCAAGCCACGGGATGGATTCTCCATGTACAACCCTCCAAGCTGGGTGAGTTATATCTTTCCGCATTTTTTGTCGTAGGTCCTTACCTTGCCATTTTACGGCAAGAACTGCGAAAAGCTATAAGGGAGGTCAATAGACCATCTCCACAACCAGAGGACCCTGACCGGGCCCTCGTTCCCGGACTCGAAGAAGATCCGGACATATTGGTGGAGCTGATAGACAGGCAGTTCTATCAATTGAGCTGTGATGGCGACATGGTGGCCATTACGGCCGACTATCCCGGACTACTCCCTGCATCGCACAGAAGAAAAACCAAAATCCCAACTCCAAAAACTAGGATCCCCTTTTAGACACTTCACCTACCATATACATATGGTGTTTCACAGGGAAGGCATTCGGGACGCCGTGCCGAACTCGCAGCAACTCGCCAACAAGAGGCACTGAGGCCGGGTAGGCCAAAAAGGAAGGCGGTCAGGGTGGAGACGCCGGGGCAGAGGTATGACAAACAACCCCGCTCCGTGGTTGTCGTCTTTCTCAAAATGTAATGACATACATGTTCCTTTAATAGAAAAAACGCTCGCCGGAATATGTACGGAGAGGCTACCGATCATGCTTCCACTAGTCGGGCTCCTGGGATGGACATAGAGGTGGAAGCCGACATGGGGCGGGCGCCGGATACTCCTCCTACAGAGGATGCGAATAGACTGTCCGCTACAAATTCAGAAGTGGAGAGCGCCATGAATCATAGGCGTCGCCGGGCCGTACTCCGTGACACTTGCTTCTCACCAGAGGCATTTGATGCCTTCAATTCTGGATACACGTACCTCCGTGCTGCTCAAAATGGTCTAGCCAGAGCCACAGACCAGTATGTAAGGGATGTACGGGTAAGTAAATCTGACAATTTTATGTATCAGTAGCCCCTGAGACTTGAAAGAGTTGACGCCACTAATTTAAGGATGAATATTTGTGCAGGTTCTTACCGAGAAGAATTCCCAACTGTCTCAAGAGCTGGGCGAGTGCAAGGCCCAGCTGGAAGCCGCTGTTGCCGCATTGAAGGAGTCCAAAAAGGGTCCCCCTGGTAAATCTTTTGTCTATTGCAAAGAATATCAGTACTAGGTAGTATGCGGAGTACATGCACAACAATAGATGTTGCAGGTGGCCCCGGAGTGAATCCGGAGGCCGTGGAGGCGGATACAGCACGTGATGACCGACAGCGAAACGCTGGCGAGCGCGTGCTGACGCGAGTCAGGCAGGAGAAAAGCGATCTCCAAGATGCCAATATCCGGCTGGGCGTGGAACTGAAGGATGTTCGAGCCCAGCTTGCGGACTCCGTTAAGGAGAATAAACGGCTTCAGCGCGGCATTTTTAGTAAGTGTTTGAACGAACTTTTTAAAGGAGTTCGGCGAAGAAGCCTGCTAACAGCGTTATATATGCAGGTATGCTAACAGGTCGTCCTGCGGAGGAGATGCCTAGGTCCTCATGTGATCTTCTGTCAGAGCTCTCCTGTCAGGACCCCGATTCCAAGTCACATCGATCTAGCCGGTAACACCTCATATCACTTTGCGGCCTCACGCACGGTATTCCCATGGGTGTCGCCTTACCATGGCCGGGACCGTTTGTGCCTTTTGGCTCACGTATATGATAGTGTCGCTAGCATCCACATGACAGAGAACCCGGGCCGACATGACTAGTCGTGAACCCAAAGTGGCAGAACTTATGGGGACAGGCATACATGAATCAACATCGAGCATGTCGGTCAGCAGCATGCGAATCCGGCTGTAGCACTGGGCTAACAGGACTCCGGTGAACCGGGCTGTAGCAGGCTAGGAAGGACTCCGGATGTCACCGCATGACATTTCCCCAAAGGGACAGACACAAGAACGAAGTGAATCACACGCCGGCCAGTCAAGTGTTCCGGAGCAGTAGTGCTGGGCTAGCAGGACTCCAGTGAACCGGGCTATAGCGGACTACTATGGCTCATGGAAGCACAAGACTACATTTCCCCATAAGAGAGGCTACTAAGGACAAACAACTAGGTTGTCGGATCCCACACATACCAAAAATTTCAATCATACACACAATATGCTCAATATGTGCAATACAACATGGCATCACAACAAGACTCTACGACTCAGAGTATTTATTCATTAGGCTCCGAGGAGCGAGATATTACAAACATGGGTCTCATGACCCAACATTCAGAGCATACAAGTGAAAGCACATGCGGAAGCTTAACTTGTCTGAGTACAGAAAACAACAAATGAAGAAGGCTCAGAAGCCTGACTATCTACAAGACTCTCCCAAGGGTACAAGATCGTAGCTGAGGTAACAAGCTAAACATCGAAGTCCACGTGGAACTACTAGCGAGACTGAAGTCTCTCTGCAAAACATAAATTAAGCAAACGTGAGTACAAATGTACCCAACAAGACTTGCATCAGAACTATCTACATATGTATCGGTATCAACAAAGAGGTGGTGGAGTTTAACTACAGCAAGCCAGCTTTGACTCAGTGGCTAACCTGAACTACTACTACCAATAACTCTTTGAGGTGGCGCACACGAGTCCACATATTCACCATGTCAATACAACACTATGGATCCGCTCCCGTCTCCCTACGAGAACTATGCAAGGGGTCCAAGTTTCCAAATCCGAGGAATCCGGCTATTCGAATAGATAATGATAACCCTGTAGGGGTGCACTTCTTCACACACGCTCTCGCCACTTACCACCATGTACACATCGTGTATCTCAGCAACTTTCAAGCGGAAGCTTGGCGAGGGAGTCGGCCACGACCTGACTAACCAACAAGTCTCTAGTCCAGGTTTATCGCCTACTCGGGTTCCATCCGCAAGGAGATCCGGCCGGGGTGTCGCTCACGGCCCCAAATGATGTGAGCAGGGTTCCCAAGCCCACCATTCGGTTGCCACTTGGTACACCGGGCCACTGTGCCTAGTCTGTCCCAAGCCCACCTGTACCGGGTGCCACTTGGTAGACTACTAACACTACCTACAAACAGCAGAAACTAGTTGCAACTCCTGGACAAAGATCAGGTGGATTAATAAGTCGAGAGAGCTTGGAGCGCCCGGAGCCCAATGTGTGGTAGTAACTGTTCATGGATCACAAACACAGAACTCGGTTCCTGAGGACGGCTACAATGGGACGACCCACCATGTACTCCTACATGGCCTTTCACCGCTACCTTTACCAAATCATGTTCACACACTTAGCTCTCAACAGTAGGACATGTTCACAACTTTCCAATTCACCCCCGATGAATCAGACCTGACACAACTCTAAGCAATAGCAGGCATGAAAAACAAGAATGAATGAGTAGGCACATCAGGGCTCACACAAATCCTACTCATACTAGTGGGTTTCATCTATTTACTGTGGCAATGGCAGGTCATGCAGAGGAAAGGGGTTCAACTACTGCAGCATGTAACAATTGAATCGTTGTTGTCTTAATGCAGTAAAAGAGAGTAGGAGCAAGAGAGTGGGATTGTATTAGAATGAACAAGGGGATTTTTCTTGCCTGACACTTCCGAAGATAGTATAGCTCTTCATCGGTGTCATCGATCACATCACCGGAACATACGTCTACCAAAGGGGAACAACCACCGGCAAACACAAACGAAACAACATTCACTGTAATGCACAATCAAATGAATGACATGTCATGTTAAGGAACTGAATTCACCTAATGCAATATCTAGCCAAGTTAAATTGCCCCAATCATCATTTGTCCTATTCGGTGAGGGTAACTTGTTCAAACATGCATGATCATGGCATAAACAGATTCTTCATATTTTTCTGATCATTTTTCATATATAAATTATTTGATTTGGAGTTACGGTTGAATTTCTATGATTTTAAGAAGTTTAGGACATTTTCTGAATTAATAAATCATTTCTGATTTATTTAAAATTCCAGAAAATAAATACTGTGTCAGCCTGACATCATCGTGACGTCAGCAGGTCAACGGGGCACCGTCCAGGTCAAACCTGACATGTGGGGTCCACACGTCAGTGACTACCTAACTAACCTAAGTTTAATTAGAGCTTGGGCCCGCATGTTAGTGTCTAATCTACTTAACTAAGTTAATTAACACTAACTGAACCTAACACTAATTAAACAGGGGGCCTGGGCCCACACGTTAGTGGGTCAGGGGAAAGTCAAACCCTGGTCAAAATGGGGTCAACCCCGCCAGAGTTAACCCGCGGCTCATCGCCGGCGACCTCATAGAGCGGCGGAGGCGCTCGGAATTCGCCGTCCTCTCGACTCGCGGTTTGGCTCTACGGGCTGCAGCGGCCGGCGGTTGCTCTCGGATGGAGCTCAGGGAGGAGCTAGGGGGTGAGGGAGAGACCAGAGAGATGGGGGAGTGAGGGAGGAGGTCCGCGGGGCATCTCCAAACGCGTCAGATGGGCTCGGGGGCGCCTCCGTGGCAGGCAGGAGGTGGTGCTCTTGTGTGCACTGCTGCTGGCGCGCAACTGCTTCGGGACGAGGGGAGGGAGACGACGGCAGGGTGTTGGTGGGCTGGGCCGCCTACTTGGGCTGCCAGGTAAGTGGCCAGGTAGGTTTTTCATCTCCCTCTGGTTTTCTATTTTCTGTTTTTCTGTTTTGTTTTAATTATTTTGCCACTGATTCAAATTCAAAGTAAATCAAAGCAGGGCAAAACCTTCTAAATATCTGTATGTTGCCATTATGGACCTTTTCAAAGGCACATAAAAAATTTCAGGGCCTTTTGAAATATATTCTATATAAAATGAATATAATCCAAAAGCCAAAGACTTATTGATTTAATTTCAAAGGCCCAAAATAAATATCCCTAAGACTCCAAAAATATTGGTTTGAGTTTTACTTCTTCCCAATATTTTTATAGCTTGACAAGAACATTTTCTTAGGTTTGTTTGAAGCAATTTTTAATGTTGATCATTTTTAGAAATGATCTCTGAGGCTTTCCACTTTCCCCAATTCACATTTAAAAGGAATTTAAACATGATGCATGTATGCCACTCACTGATGCAACTAATTACAAAGCAGAATTCTAGGGCTGTGACAACTCACCCCTACTAAACAAGAATCTCGTCCCGAGATTCAAGACGTGAGGTAAGAAGACAGAGGGGACACAAAGCTAGCACGATCTTCATGATCCAAGTGCCCTCATCAAAGATGTTGATTCGTTCTACCACATGATCTTGACGTCTTGGCCTTCGAGATCTTTGTCCAACACGACACGAAGGAGAAAGGGAAACTCTAGAAGGATCGATCTTCTCGAAGATCCAACAACTGAGGATCAACTCACGGAATGAGACGTAGGAATATCTCTTGAGCTAAGACACGAGACACTCATCGGGGTGATAGGAAATAGAAGGTGGTGGCTCGATTTGGTAGGAAACAACTCCACACTCGATAACGACATAGCGAGGAGTTGAGTTGCCATAATATCATAACGAGACATCTTAAGGAAGGTGACTCGCAGAAACATTCCCTTAAGTGGCAAAAAGAATTACTTTTGATTCTCAGATCATTGAAACTCTTTATACCAGCCTAAGGCAATCACAACAATCTTTTGGCGGAGTACTAAGGGATGGTATACTCGGACTGGAATGGATGATGTGGACTACCTTGTTGAAGACAACACAAGGGATGATTTTGCTTATCATCGGGAATGGATGGGACCCATGGTAGGATGGCACCACGGCGGGTGCAGGCTGGGAACAAAATGCAAATGCTGGGAATGATTCTAGTAACTGGGGAGAAGCTCAACAGTAGAAAATGATTCCACTGTTTGAATGATTATAACATAATCGAAGGAACTGGGAGCACATGAATTCCTGGGGAGCGACTCCTACAATAAGTCGGACGAAGTCCTCATGGAGAAGATGGAAAAAAATTCTCAATCAAGATACTACAATGACAGATTTTCTGGTTAGGTGTGTCGGCCAAAACAACAATCTTGTCAGGACCTACATCATAGATCTTGGAATAGCTTTAACCATCATATCTGCCCGAGATTCAGATCTGGTCGGTAACGGAACATTTTAGACAGCATGTCTGGAAAAGAAATTTTGCAACACAAACCGGCGAAATGATGTTGCGAGATTCTCAGGAAATGAACTACGATAGCAAGCTCCAAAACATGAGCTGATTCTGCTACATACATGTGAACATGATGTCCAAGACAAGCATGATCACGTAGAAGTCCTACAACAAAAAACTATCGAGTTTAGGTGGGGAACCATCATCAAGGATATCGAAGTCTTTTCATAAGTCCGGATTAGCTCTTATGAAGGGACTCCTTCTCCTTGAGAAAATCAGTCAGTGGCTTGGTGTGCTAGGGACACAAATGGAGTGGAGGCGGCCAACCTATCAAACCATAGAGCACTTCGCACGTGCATGGCTGACTTGGGATGGTACCATAGGAAACAAAACAATCTTCCTCGAAATCACGGCGGGAACTTGCACCAAATGCACGTGAATCAGAGAAAGTCACTTCTTTCACCAAAACATATACCTCATGAATGGAACACGAAGGCAATGCTTACAAAAGTTTCCAACACTAGCTCAATGTTCAACATGAATCATGGAGGAGACAAGATGATGCTGTTGGGCTCAACAGCAACTCATCAGAATTTCCATATCACTAGACTTCCACCATTATGTGAACAATGTGTTAGTATTGGTCAGACCAAAAGATGTAATGGTGTATGCTCGAGGGATCAACCACGAGTAAGACAACATTACGAACATCGTTGGTACTGATTTGATTTGACGATAGCCCACACTCAAATCAAAGGATTGATAAGACAATAGGTCCAACAACTGATCACAGGGACCAATCGATGAAGATATCATCTTTCTTCAACACACACTACACAAGAATATCCCTTTGGAACGAACTAAGTTAGGCAAGCTTTTATCTTCCAACTCTCCAAGTTGTTGTTCAGCTTAACCAACTAGCTCAGGGGTATCCAACATGGATTCTTGGAGAAAGGGTGGTTTATTGGAAAACCAACTTGATCACGAACTCAACATATCGGCCAGGGGACGACCTGGTGATACTTCCGTGAAGATATCCGGAAAATCATGAACCACCGAAATGTTATTAAGCTCGGGAGCAATCTTGCTTTCGAGGCAAGATGATATGATCAAAAGGGTGAGGGATTGACACAATCCTAACTCATTGATCGAAGAGTGCACCACAAATAAGGACTAGGTAGCACGATCATTCTTAGGATGATGACTCAATAACTAGCATGCTAAGAATGAGAGTATTGTCCATTAACTACCAAGCAACGGAGTTGCTAAGAATATTGATTTCACACATCACGGTTCACTTGTCGGCATTCCGGTCACAACAACACAAAGACCGAGGAATGAATAATGATGGCGAGAAGTATTAATGTACCAAGAATTCATGAGATGGTGTGCAATTCCCATGACATTCTTGATATAAAGATGGTAATACTCCAAGGTAGAACAGAGCAAAAACTGGATTGACATTTTGATCTGTGGAATACAACTAGTTTCACCCAATCCTAGATATGGATGAGGTACTGGAGTTTGTTTCTCCTACTCATTCTGGAATAGAATGGCTTGATGGACCATAAGATCGATAGGCACCGATGAACGAATGCTCACATACTCTTGACTATCAATTAATAGATGAAGGTCGGAATATAACTGAAGGGGGACAACTCAAAGGAACATATAACTTTCTGAGTTGTGGATGCATAGATTAGTACATCGAACCAAGTTCAACATGTTCCTTCCGGATAACCCATGCAGAGAGGTAGGACTGGCAGAGTCACAATTATGAATGGAGAACTCCTCAAGAGTACTCTGATTGTGATCTTTTGGTTCAAATAACTTCCGCCGTATTGGTTCATGTTATTTGGAAGAAGGAAATACCACGAACCTCGAGGACTATCGCAAAGGTTACTAATATCCTAAAGGAACGAGCAAACACTATCAACATGAGGTAAGTAGGGTGAATCTTGGGTCCAAGGACCCGAAAATAGAATACCTACTAACTAAATAACATCACGAGATGCTATCGAGAATGGTGGCCAGAATCATCACACAGGGAACACCAAACATGTCTAGATTACTATCTCTAAGATACCCTAGTGTCATAATAATAGCATGAACATATATGTCAAGACAACAGAGTACCTCAACTCATTGATTAGTGTGCTTATTCTGACCAAAAGGACATCGGGAACGGAAAGAAAGGATTTGCAAATGCATCAGATTGTTTAGAAACCTGGGATGACTCGGACAGCATAACGGCTGTAAATGCTCAAAGATATTCGAGTCATCCTGCAAAATGATGGCATAGCCACTCAACATCATAGTAAAAGGTTCTTAGTCTAGCTATGAACATACGGAAGTAGTAGAAGTTGAACTGAGACTTGAACTCCACAATCCTAGGCATCTACGGTTTAGTAACACGTCATCCTGAGAGATAGAAGAGAAGCCTAGTTCTTAACCCCCGTAGAAAAGAAGAGGTTGACTCAGAGCAGAAGGGCATAAGGTAAAGGAGTAAAAAGAGCCTTACGTTCCCATCCACAATCAATTCCCTTATATAACTAAAGCATTTCTAGACACAACTTCGACCAGTTTGGCTCGGTAATCCTACAGGCAGTCAGGCTCTGATACCAAAGATGTCAGGACCCCGATTCCAAGTCACATCGATCTAGCCGGTAACACCTCATATCACTTTGCGGCCTCACGCACGGTATTCCCATGGGTGTCGCCTTACCATGGCCGGGACCGTTTGTGCCTTTTGGCTCACGTATATGATAGTGTCGCTAGCATCCATATGACAGAGAACCCGGGCCGACATGACTAGTCGTGAACCCAAAGTGGCAGAACTTATGGGGACAGGCATACATGAATCAACATCGAGCATGTCGGTCAGCAGCGTGCGAATCCGGCTGTAGCACTGGGCTAACAGGACTCCGGTGAACCGGGCTGTAGCAGGCTAGGCAGGACTCCGGATGTCACCACGTGACATTTCCCCGAAGGGACAGACAAAGGAATGAAGTGAATCACATGCCGGCCAGTCAAGTGTTCTGGAGCAGTAGTGCTGGGCTAGCAGGACTGCGGTGAACCGGGCTATAGCGGACTACTATGGCTCATGGAAGCACAAGACTACATTTCCCCATAAGAGAGGCTACTAAGGACAAACAAGTAGGTTGTCAGATCCCACACATACCAAGCATTCCAATCATACACACAATATGCTCAATATGTGCAATACAACATGGCATCACAACAAGACTCTACGACTCAGAGTATTTATTCATTAGGCTCCGAGCAGCGAGATATTACAAACATGGGTCTCATGACCCAACATCCAGAGCATACAAGTCAAAGCACATGCGGAATCTTAACTTGTCTGAGTACAGACAACTACAAATGAAGAAGTCTCAGAAGCCTGACTATCTACAAGACTCTCCCAAGGGTACAAGATCGTAGCTGAGGTAACAAGCTAAATGTCGAAGTCCACGTGGAACTACTAGCGAGACTGAAGTCTCTCTACAAAACATAAATTAAGCAAACGTGAGTACAAATGTACCCGGCAAGACTTACATCAGAACTATCTACATATGCATCGGTATCAACAAAGGGGTGGTGGAGTTTAACTGCAGCAAGCCAGCTTTGACTCAGTGGCTAACCTGAACTACTACTGCAAATAACTCTTTGAGGTGGCGGACACGAGTCCACATATTCACCATATCAATACACCACTATGGATCCGCTCCCGTCTCCCTACGAGAACGCCATCCATAGCACTCACACTTATCTTGCACATTTTAGAGTATCCACTTTCACTTGTCTATGAACTATGCAAGGGGTCCAAGTTTCCATATCCGAGGAATCCAGCTATTCGAATAGATATTGATAACCCTGCAGGGGTGTACTTCTTCACACACGCTCTCGCCACTTACCACCATGTACACATCGTGTATCTCGGCAACCTTCAAGCGGAAGCCTCGTGAGGGAGTCAGCCACGACCTGACTAACCAACAAGTCTCTAGTCCAGGTTTATCGCCTATGCGGGTTCCATCCGCAAGGAGATCCGGCCGGGGTGTCACTCACGGCCCCAAACAATGTGAGTAGGGTTCCCAAGCCCACCATCCGGGTGCCACTTGGTACACCGGGCCACCGTGCCTAGTCTGTCCCAAGCCGACCTGTACCAGGTGCCAATTGGTAGACTACTAACACTACCTACAAACACCAGAAACTAGTTGCAACTCCTGGACAGAGATCAGGTTGATTAATAAGTCGAGAGAGCTTGGAGCGCCTGGAGCCCAATGTGTGGTAGTAACTGTTCATGGATCACAAACACAGAACTCAGTTCCTAAGGACGGCTGCAATGAAACAACCCACCATGTACTCCTACGTGGCCTCTCACCGCTACCTTTACCAAATCGTGTTCACACACTTAGCTCTCAACAGTAGGACATGTTCACAACTTTCCAATTCACCCCCGATGAATCAGACCTGAGACAACTCTAAGCAATAGCAGGCATGAGAAACAAGCATGAATGAGTAGGCACATCAGGGCTCAAACAAATCCTACTCATGCTAGTGGGTTTCATCTATTTACTGTGGCAATGACAGGTCATGCAGAGGAAAGGGGTTCAACTATCGCAACATGTAACAATTGAATCGTTGTTTTCCTAATGCAGTAAAAGAGAGCAGGAGCGAGAGAGTGGGATTGTATCAGAATGATCAAGGGGGTTTTGCTTGCCTGACACTTCCGAAGACAGTATAGCTCTTCATCGGTGTCATCGATCACATCACCGGAACATACGCCTACCAAAGGGGAACAACCACCGGCAAACACAAAGGAAACAACATTCACTGCAATGCACAATCAAATGAATGACATGTCATGTTAAGGAACTGAATTCACCTAATGCAATATCTATCCAAGTTAATTGAAGTGGAACTCAAACAAGATCGAATTCCAACCCCAAATGTGATTTCATAAATTGCCCTAATCATCATTTGTCCTATTCAGTGAGGGTAACTTGTTCAAACATGCGTGATCATGGCATAAACAGATTCTTCATATTTTTCTGATCATTTTTCATATATAAATTATTTGATTTGGAGTTATGGTTGAATTTCTATGATTTTTAGAAGTTTAGGACATTTTCTGAATTAATAAATCATTTCTGATTTATTTAAAATTCCAGAAAATAAATACTGCGTTAGCCTGACATCATCATGACATCAGCAGGTCAACGGGGCACCGTCCAGGTCAAACCTGACGTGTGGGGTCCACACATCTGTGACTAACTAACTAACCTAAGTTTAATTAGAGCTTGGGCCCGCATGTCAGTGTCTAATCTACTTAACTAAGTTAAGTAACACTAACTGAACCTAGCACTAATTAAATAGGGGGCCTGGTCCCACACGTAAGTGGGTCAGGGGAAAGTCAAACCCTAGTCAAAATGGGGTCAACCCCGCCAGAGTTGACCCGCGGCTCGTCGCCGGCGACCTCACAGAGCGACGGAGGCGCTCGGAATTCGCCGTCCAGCGTCCTCTCGACCCGCGGTTTGGTTCTACGGGCTGTGGTGGCCGGCGGTTGCTCTTGGATGGATCTCAGGGAGGAGCTAGGGGGTGAGGGAGAGACCAGAGAGATGGGGGAGTGAGGGAGGAGGTCCGCGGGGCTTCTCCAGGCGCGTTGGATGGGATCGGGGGTGCCTCAGTGGAAAGCAGGAGGTGGAGCTCCTGTGTGCGCTACTGCTGGCACGCAGCTGCTTCGGGGCGAGGGGGGAGACGACGGCAGGGTGCTGGTGGGCTGGGCCGCCTACTTGGGCTGCCAGGTAAGTGGCCAGGTAGGTTTTTCATCTCTCTCTGGTTTTCTATTTTCTGTTTTTCTGTTTTGTTTTAATTATTTTGCCACTGATTCAAATTCAAAGTAAATCAAAGCAGGGCAAATCCTTCTGAATATTTGTATGTTGCCATTATGGACTTTTTCAAAGGCGCATAAATAATTTTAGGGCCTTTTGAAATATATTCTATATAAAATGAATATAATCCAAAAGTGAAATACTTATTGATTTAATTTCAAAGGCCCAAAATAAATATCCCTGAGACTCCAAAAATATTGGTTTGAGTTTTACTTCTTCCCAATATTTTTATAGCTTGACAGGAACATTTTCTTGGGTTTGTTTGAAGCAATTTTTAATGTTGATCATTTTTAGAAATGATCTCTGAGGCTTTCCACTTTCCGCAATTCACATTTAAAAGGAATTTAAACATGATGCATGGATGCCACTCACTGATGCAACTAATTACAAAGCAGTATTCTAGGGCTGTGACATCTCCCAACTACACGAACAAGTTCGGCAGGTGATGCAGAGTATTTCCCAAGCCTTGTGTCCATCCGCGTCCCCGCCAGGAGGCATGGGGGAGCTTATGGAGAAGCTAAAGGGAGCACGGCGGTGCTTCCGGTTATGGAAGATATCGGCCTGTCGACAGGGTGCATGGGAAGCCTCGGCTATGGTGAAGACACGATACACCAAGGCTGGCCCAAACCACATGGCCGAGGTCGGACCTGTGGGGCCCGACGGGAAAGAAATCCCTATCAGTTTAGTGTATGATCAAGTAGAGTTAGCCGCAAAGTATTCCCAACAGGAATGTAGGCTAGAAAGACTGTTGGATGGTATAGAAGAAGAATTTAATCAGTCTTAGTGACTGTGTACTTCAAGTGACATATGTAATGTCCCTAGCCGGATTGTAAATCATTTGTCATGGCGGACCTTTTCGCTTCGACCTCTGGACCCGACAGTCCGGAGTGTATCCGAATACCTACTCGGTTATATAAAAATCGGGGTATGCATGGAAACCAGGTGTAGGGGTCATAAGTGCTTGAACAGACAAGTACCCAACTAGCTATGTTATATTACATGGGTAGTAAGAAACATCGTCCAGGCAGAATAGTTCCGTTAAGGGTTCCTTTCCCTGGGTACGCATGCCTAATGTGCATGTCCGGACTGCGAGTCGTAGGTTAAAAACGTCTGGGGGCGTGTAGTAATTTAAATGAAAGTCATCTTTTATTCACCAACCTAATATTCCCTTAAGAATGCTAGCTTTCGGCTTCACCCAGTCTGAGGTACACATCCAGCTGACCCGGCAGTAAAAATCGCAGAGGTGCTCCCCTTAT
Source organism: Triticum urartu (assembly GCF_003073215.2). Lineage (NCBI taxonomy): Eukaryota > Viridiplantae > Streptophyta > Magnoliopsida > Poales > Poaceae > Triticum > Triticum urartu. The sequence continues at coordinate 344,452,374 of NC_053027.1, read as the reverse complement.
GCCCTAGCCAAATTAACGAGAACATAGGGCATAAACACAAGAGCCAGGCAACCCAGCTTGGCCAAAACTTAAGTCATACCGATGCATATAATGGCGAAAAAAGGTACATGCGGAAGGATGATACGTGTGCGGGGCATGAAGCCCGGGAAAATAATTAGATGAAGCTTCTGTATAGGAAGCCCCCAGGTATATTGAGCGCGGTTAGCGGGTCAAGATTGTGTAACCAAGACACAGGTTTAGCCCTTTAGGGCTTTGAAGAGAAAAGAGAGAAAGAAAGAGGAAAAAACAGATGTGCAAAAAATTCATGGAGGTAAGGAGACGAACATAGAGTCTGGCGCTAGGCGTAGAATCTTCATAGTCTGGCTGCGTTCCATGGGTTTGGCTCGAGTCGATTATTCAATGCATCCCGTAGACGGTACGCTCCACTAGTCAGAACCTGGTCGATGATGAAGGGGCCTTCCCATTTGGGCTTGAGCTTGTTCTTTTTCTTCTCTGGCAGGCGCAAAACTAGTTCACCAATGTTATAGGTTTTCGCCTGCACTTCTCTGCTTTGATACCTTCGAGCCTGATATTGATAGAATGCGGAACAGGCTTTTGCCACGTCGCGCTCCTCCTCCAGGGCATCCAAACTTCCTGCCGATCGAGCTCGGCCTCTTTTTCTTCGTACATGCACACTCGAGGTGAGTCATGAATTATGTCGCAAGGCAATACCGCCTCAGCGTCGTACACCATAAAAAATGGTGTGTATCCGGTAGTGCGATTCGGCATGGTCCGCAGCACCCATAGTATGGAGTCGAGCTCATCTACCCAATGGGTGTCTGATTCCTTTAAGTACCAGACTAATCTGGGTTTAACACCACTCATGATAAGACCATTCATGCGTTTGAATTGACCGTTGGTTTGCGGATGATAGACAGAAGCATAATCGAGCTTGATGCCCATGTTGCTACACCAAAGTTTCACCTCGTCGGCTGTAAAGTTTGTGCCGTTGTCAGTGATGATGATGTGGGGAATGCCGTAATGGTGTACAACCCCGGATATGAAGTCTATCACCGGTCCGGATTCAGCCATTTTGACAGGTTTGGCTTCTATCCATTTGGTGAATTTGTCCACCATGACCAGTAAGTATTTTCTCTTATGGGTTCCCCCTTTGAGGGGTCCGACCATATCTAGCCCCCAGACCGCGAATGGCCAAGTAATGGGGATGGTTTGGAAGGCGGTAGGTGGCATGTGGCTTTGGTTTGCAAAAGGCTGGCAACCAACGCAATGTTGAACCAGATGATGTGCATCTGCCCGGGCCGTCGACCAATAAAAACATATACGGAAGGCCTTACTTACAAGGGCCCAGGCTGCTGCGTGGTGGCCGCCGAGTCCGGCATGGATTTCTGCCAACAGCTTGCGCCCTTCCTCTTCGGAGATGCACCTTTTGAAGGACTCCGGTTGTGCTTTTCTTATAAAGCTCTCCCTCATGGACCTTGTAGGCTTTAGATCGCCGCACTATGCAGCGAGCCTCATTCTGGTCCTCGGGTAATTCCTGGCTAGTTAGGTAGGCCAGGAATGGTTCTGTCCATGGGGCGATGACGGCCATTATCACGTGGGCTGAAGGTGTTATTTCGGTGGTAGAGCCTCGATTGTGTCAGCGTATTCGGTATATGGGGTTGTGGTCGGGTCCGGACTAATTTTGCCGGTGTCCCCTTCCCATACCACAGATGGTTTAAACAGTCTTTCCAGGAAGATGTTTGGTGGGACTGGGTCGCGTTTAGCGCCGATACGAGCTAGGATGTCCGTTGCCTGGTTGTTTTCCCGAGCCACGTGGTGGAATTCCAGCCCCTCGAACCGAGCTGACATTTTGAGGACGACGTTGCGATATGCCGCCATTTTCAGATCCTTGGCATCGAAGTCTCCATTTATTTGGGATATTGCATGGTTCGAGTCTCCACGCACCTCTAGGCGTTGGATGCCCATGGAGACCACCATCCGGAGGCCGTGTAGTAGGGCCTCGTATTCGGCTGTGTTATTGGAGTCCATATATAGTATTTGGAGCACGTATTGCACTGTGTCTCCGGTGGGGGACGTTAGGACGACGCCAGTCCCTAGACCAGCCAACATTTTAGAGCTGTCGAGGTGCATGATCCAATTGGAGTATGCGCCGTACTCTTTAGGGAGTTCGGCTTCTGTCCATTCGGCTACGAAGTCGGCCAGTGCTTGTGACTTAACGGCTCGTCGAGGCTTATATGTTGTGTCGAACGGGAGGAGCTCAATAGCCCATTTGGCAATCCGGCCCGTGGCATCACGATTGTTTATTATGTCATTGAGTGGTACTTCGGATGCCACCATGATCGAACACTCTTGAAAGTAGTGTCGTGATTTCTGGGGTGCCATAAACACCGCGTATGCTATCTTTTGGTAATGTGGGTACCGTGATTTTCATGGAGTGAGGACGATGGATACATAATATACCGGCTTTCGAAGTGGGAATTTATGTCCGTCCGTCTCTCGTTCGACGACGAGCACTACGCTTACAACTTGGTGAGTTGTCGCTATACATAATAGCATTGGTTCGCCAACCGTTGGCGCGGCCAGGACTGGGTTGGCGGCCAGGATGGCTTTGATTTCTTCCAGTCCGGCTGTGGTTGCATCCGTCCAATCGAAGTGTTCGGTGCGCCTAAGAAGGCAATAAAGGGGAAGTGCCTTTTCTCCTAATCGGGAGATAAAGCGGCTTAAAGCCTCCACGCATCCAGTCAATTTCTGGATTTCCTTGAGGTCGGTTGGGGTAGCCAATTGTGATAGAGCTCGGATTTTAGCTGGATTTGTTTCAATTCCTCTCTAGATACGATGAAGCCTAGGAGCTTTCCAGCAGGAACGCCGAAGACGCATTATTCCGGATTGAGCTTAATGTCGTATGTTCGGAGATTGGTGAACGTGAGCCTCAAGTTGTCTATTAAAGAGTCGACGTGTCTGGTTTTAATGACCACGTTGTCTACGTATGCCTCCATAGTCTTGCCGATCTGCTTTTCCAGACATCTCTGGATCATGCGCTGATATGTTACGCCGGTGTTTTTGAGCCCAAAGGGCATTGTGTTAAAGCAGAAGGGGTCGTATGGTGTTATAAATGTTGTTGCGGCTTGATCAGACTCCACCATCTTTATCTGGTGGTAACCGGAGTATGCGTCGAGGAAGCACAGTGATTCGTGTCCTGCGGTAGCGTCGATGATTTGATCGATGTGAGGGAGTGGGAAGAGATCCTTTGGGCAAGCCATGCTGAGGTCGTTGAAGTCGACACATAGGCGCCAGGATTTGTCCTTTTTTGGTACCATCACCAGGTTTCCTAGCCAATCCGGATGTTTTATTTCTTTAATGAATCCGGCTTCCAGTAGCTTGGCCAGCTCCTCTCCCATGGCTTGTTGCTTAGGTTCAGAGAAACACCGAAGAGTCTGCTTGACTGGCTTGAATCTTTTTAGAATATTAAGGCTATGCTCGGCCAATCTACGTGGGATTCCTAGCATGTTTGAAGGATGCCAGGCGAATATGTCCCAATTCTCGCGCAGAAACTCCCGTAGTGCAGCGTCTACAGCGGGGTTTAACTATGCCCCAATGGATGCTATTTTTGTAGGGTCCGTTGGACGGACTTGGATCTTTTGTCTAGTATCAAGTCGTCCCTGTCCACCGTGGAGCGCAGCGCAGTTAACTCCTCTGCCACAAGGGCTTCGGATAATGCCTCCAGGGCTAGTGTGGCTGTTTTGTTCTCGGCGCGGAATGCTATGTCTGGATCACTAGCTAGAGTGATAATTCCCTTGGGTCCGGGCATTTTGAGCTTCATGTACCCGTAATGGGGTATGGCTTGAAAAATCGTGAATGCCTCCCGCCCTAGAAGGGCGTGGTATCCGCTACTGAACGGGGCCACTTGGAATGTAATTTCTTCGGACCTGTAATTCTCCGGTGGCCAAATACCACATCAAGTGTGATTTTCCCAGCGCAACGTGCCTCCCGACTAGGGATGATTCCTTGGAAGGTCGTACTGCTTTGCTCAATATGGTTTTTGTTTATGTCCATCTTTTGGAGAGTTTCCTCATAGATGAGGTTTAATCCGCTGCCACCATCCGTGATCACCTTACTGAGCCGAAAGCCGTCCACAATTGGACTGAGGACCAAAGTAGCTAGTGCTTGGGCTGTTCGGAATTTAGGTTCGTCACTGGCGTTGAAGGTGATAGCCGTGTCGCTCCATGGATTTATTGCTGCCATGTGGCAGACTTCGGCAAGGCCGCGAAATGCTCGCTTACGCCTATTATTTAAGGCGAAGGTCTTGAAGACTGTTAGTACTGTGTTGTTATCCGTGGGGAGGTGCTCTGAGGTATTTTGGGTGAGGAGATACTCACTGCTTTTGGCAACTTGCCGGAGTACCCAACATGCTCTAAGGCTGTGTATTGATATCGTATCCGCTGTACTATGAATTTTGACGGGCCCGTTGAGCCATCCCTCCAATACGGTACCACGCCCTGTAGTGGGCTTTTGCTTCATTGTAATTGGGTCGGGCGACTTATAAGAGTGCGCCCTTTTAGTTCGGGCTGGGGGTTTTGTCAGAGCCGGATTATCCCAAAATTGTTATTGAGTTTTCCAGGCACTTTCCATTGCACAATATTTCCGTACAATGTCTGCCAAGTCAGCGAAGTGTGCTATGTCACGGTGACTTAGGGCGTTGAGGACTCCCTTGTCCATGCACTTTTTGCAAAAGAACCAAATTGCATCTTCCTCGCGACAGTCCTTGACCTTGTCCATTACAAGGAGGAATCTGGCCCAATAGTGATGTACTGTCTCTTGGGGCGCTTGCCTAATGTGGGAAAGATAGTTTGTATCTGGGTGGGTGGGTGGATTGAAGTCCGGACCTTGACCCAATCCGTGATCCCGAGGCAGGGGAGTTTTCGATCTTGGAAGTTCGGGCTCCGGGATATTGCCCTACGGGTTCGGTACATGGCCTGATTCCGGATTCAGGGTTAGGGCGGCATTCTCCCGCGAGCGCGTATCCTGTTCAGAGAGCTCGGGAATATGGACATAGTTCGTCCTCAGGATAGAGGGAGAATTGCCGCATTGCTCCTCCACCACCACTATTTGATGGGTGACCGGCAGAGAATTAATCTCCCTTTGGTCGGGTTTAAGCCCGATCCGATCGTAGTCCGTAGCGATTCCCAGAGTGGCAATGCGATCCAAGAGCTTGTTCAAAGGAGAGAGCTCCATTGGATCCATCTGCTCGGTGAATTTTAACCCGATGTGGAGGCTATTTTCGATGACCCTAGAGGTCATCATCGGCGCAGCGGCCGAGCGGGCGGTCATGACGAAGCCGCCTAGTCGGAGAGTTTGGCCTACAGCCAGGGCTCCCCCAGAGGTGATGTTGTCCTTGACAACAAGGCGATCCATCTTCCTTATGATGACGACACAGTGGAACTCTCAATGAAAGCACCAATGTCAGTGTTAAAACCGGCGGATCTCGGGTAGGGGGTCCCGAACTGTGCGTCTAAGGCGGATGGTAACAGGAGGCAGGGGACACGATGTTTACCCAGGTTCGGGCCCTCTTGATAGTGGTAATACCCTACGTCATGCTTGATTGTTCTTGATGATATGAGTATTACAAGAGTTGATCTACCACGAGATCAGAGAGGCTAAACCCTAGAAGCTAGCCTATGGTATGATTGTATGTTGTCCTACAGACTAAAACCCTCCGGTTTATATAGACACCGGAGGGGGCTCGGGTTACACAAGGTCGGTTACAAAGGAGGAGATATACATATCCGTATTGCTTAGCTTGCCTTCTACGCCAAGTAAAGTCCCATATGGACACGAGACGATGTCTTCAATCTTGTATCTTCATAGTTCAACAGTCCGGCAAAGGATATAGTCCGGCTGTCCGGAGACCCCCTAATCCAGGACTCCCTCACCTACGATGGAATTACTCACGCACGGCGGTGAGCATCATGAAATTGGTGATGGAGGATGGTTGATGATGACGATGGCGATGGATTCCCCTCTCCGGAGCCTCGAACGGACTCCATATCAGCCCTCCTGAGAGGTTTTAGGGCTTGGCGGCGGCTCTGTGTCGTAAAATGCGATGAATACTTCTCTCTGATTTTTTTCTCCCCAAAAGCAAATATATAGAGTTGGAGTTGGAGTCGGAGGAGCTCCAGGGGGCCCACGAGGTAGGGGGCGCGCCCTAGGGGGGCAGGCGCCCCCCCCACCCTCATGGGCAGGTGGTGGGCCCCCTGGCCTTCATCTTTTGCAAGGATTTTTATATTTCTGAAAAAGTTGTTCCGTGAAGTTTCAGGTCATTCCGAGAACTTTTGTTTCTGCACATAAATAACACCATGGTAATTCTGTTGAAAACAACGTTAGTCCGGGTTAGCTCCATTCAAATCATGTAATTTAGAGTCCAAAACAAGGGCAAAAGTGTTTGGAAAAGTAGATACAATGGAGACGTATCATTAAGCGTCAGTTTGGTCCATTCCTGCACAACATGACTGCTACACACAATGCAGTGAAGAAAAACCATTACTACCTCCATGAAGTCTTCGGTCGCACCTGGGATATTCTGTCACATCTGTATGGTGAAGAAGATCTCAAGGCAATGGGTCTCAAGGAAGATGTTGTCTGGTCTGCACCTCCACCGAAGAAATACAAGAAGGTCAAGGTTCCTACTTTGGTGTCCAGCTCCTATTCTTCATCGAGCGACACTGACGAGCATGAAGACTTGGACAACACTGCAGCATGCCGTTCCATGACAAACGACCCCAACAACACTGGTGCTCCTTCATCAACTTGATATTCTTCAGGGGTGTCAGTCCTCATTTCCGATCCTTTTGGTCATTCGATGACAAAGGGGGAGAATTTTGAGTTAGTCTTCAAGTGGGTCTGTCTATATGGGCGTTTTTTTTGCTAAGTTACAACTCTCGTTCTTCTGAAACTTTATTGGATCGAGTTGTAATCTTGAACCCGATGGTGCTCTGATACTTTTGATATGTTTTTCTGCATGCTTATTCCTCATATATGTTAATGCACGCATGCTGACTTACATCAGTCACCATATTTCATCATGCTTTTCAAATTCTTCATTATGATATGTCAAATGCGTGTATGAATTACAAGATTTAGGGGGAGATCTCCATGCTTCTACTCTTCAAGTGTGCAATGCTTCAAAAGCAAATTCCTCACCATGCACATCTTCAGGGGGGGTTCTATCTTGCAATCAAATTCCTCAATATCAGTACTTACACTTCATATGTTTATCCCCGTTGAAAACTTAACCTATATTGTCATCAATCACCAAAAAGGGGGAGATTGTAAGTGCATCTATTGCCCCTTAGTGATTTTGGTGTATTGAAGACTTATAGCTTAAGGGACTAATGTGTTTTTGAGTGTACAAAGGTCTATAAGTCTATGAAGAGTTTGTTATTTACAGAGAAAGTTGACCCCTAAAAATGAAGTTCTTCGACTGAAGACTTTGGATTTCTGAAGACTTTGTAAGTGACGAAATTGGTGCAATCCTGAAGACTTGGTATTCATTCGAGGAACATGAAGCGTGAAGATTTTTGTTTTCGTAGCTTCATTTTCTATTTCCTGAGTCATAGGAAACATCGTACTGTTAAAGGGGGTCGAGGAAATACTAAGGAAAAATTTCCATGTGATGCTCAACTCAAAATTCTACACCTACCAATCCCTTCGAGTGAAGACATTGGAAATCTCATACAGTTCAGTCATATTCTTCAGTGACAGACATGAAGTTCTTCTTGTCTCTGAGGAATTTGTTCTGACTGAGGATTTAGGAATTCGCCAGTGCGGATTGCCTACACAGTGAGGAACATGATAGCCGCGAGAAATTTGATACTCAAATTTCCGACCGTTGATGTGCTATGTGCTAGCTGTCCCAAAATATCTACCCACCTAACAGTCATATCATTGAAGGGCATTTATGTCTTATCATGTCGGGCTGCTCCCTAGGCTATAAATATCCGCCCCCTATAACCACTAGCTGGTTGGCTGCTCCGAGAGAAACTGACACTTGTCATTTGAGAGCATCCCATCCTCCGAGGACTTTGAGCGGAAATCATCAAGTGAGGAACACCCAAACCCGAACACCTACAAACCCCAAGTGATTGAGCATCACTAAAGAGATTGATCCTGCATGGATCCGACTCATGTTACCTTTGAAGACTGTGCTTCTTCCAGACGGTTAGGCGTCGAGGTCTAGAGCATCCAAGAGGAATTGTGGATCGCCGAGTGACCAAGTTTGTGAAGGTTCGGGAGTCACCTGAAGACTTACCATGAGTGATTGGGCGAGGTCTGTGTGACCTTAGCTCAAGGAGAATACAGTGAGGACTGTGTGTCCGGGACTGTGTGTCCTCAGGTTTAAATACCTAGCCGCTCCAACCAGACGTACAACTGAGACAACAGTTGGAACTGGTCTACCAAATCATTGTCTTCACCAAGCTCACTGGTTCTATTTCCTCAACTCTTTCGTTTACTCATAACTGTGTTGAGTGCTTGTTCGTATCTGTGTTTGAAGACTTTGACTGAAGACTTTCTCAATTTCCTCAGTTCAATTTTCTTCAGTCTGTTTGTTTTATCCTGTGTTATCATGTGCTTAAGCTTTCTGTACTCTGTGCCTATAATCATTTCATCATGATGACTATGCTTGTGTTCTGTTATGTTTACTTTTGAGTACTTATTCCGCTGCTACTGGTTCTTCACTAAGGAATTTCCTCACCTACAAATTCCTCAGTGAAGAATTCATAAAATTCGCCTATTCACCCCCCTCTAGTCGATATAACGCACTTTCAAGACGGCGGCGCTTCGTCCCGAAAGTCTGCTTCTTATTTTTTCTAGGTCAAACTGATTTATATACAGAAGAGGGGAACTGGAGGTGTGTTGAGGAGGTTACAACCCACCAAGGCGCGCCTGGTGGCCCTAGTGTGCCCAGGTGGGTTGTGCCCACCTGGTGGGCCCCCTTTGGTAGTTATTCGCTCCAATAATTCTTATATATTCCATAAAAATTCTCTGTGAAGTTTAGCTCAATTGGAGTTGTCCAAAATAGGTGGCCTGACGTTGCTTTCTCAGTCCAGAATTGTAGCTGCCGGTATTCTCCCTCTTTGTGTGAACTTTGCAAATTCTGAGAGAAAAGGCATTAGAATTATGCCAAAAAGCATTATTATACATAAAAGAAGAATAAATAATAGTAGGAAAACATGATGCAAAATGTACGTATCAACTTCCCCAAGCTTAGACCTGCTTGTCCCCAAGCGAAAACCAAAATAAAAAACATGTCCACATTCTTAGAGAGAGAGGTGTTGATAAAAACAAAATTCCGACACCGAAACATCATGTATATCATTATAACAGCAACAAACTTTATCATAGAACTTTTATCATATAACTTCTCATAAACAAGTAACAATTCATCACAACATCGACGTATAAAGCATAAACTCTGTTGTAAAACCAACAAACTATGTTCTCAGTCAACTTTGAAACTACAGTTCATCAGCTTTTCAGGAAGGGTCACGTATCGGAGCATTTTGGCAAGTTCACATACGCAACCTTCATATAGTCTTCTATGATTGCTATCACCCATCGCATACACATCAGCAAAAAGTTTCAATCAGACACATAGAAAGATAGGGGCCTATAGGTTCGCCTCCCAACGTATTCCCCTCAAAGGTGATGTCAACAATAATAACTCATGCCCACCCATATCCAACTGGATATATGTTCCTAGATCTTTCCTCACCACATGGTGCTTGCCAAAAGAGAAAATAAAAAGGAATAGAGAGAAACTTTGACTCTTGCATAAAAGTAAATACATAAAAGTAAAAGATAGGAAACTCGCAGAGGGAAGCATAGGTTTCAATGTGCTTTTTGATTGTATAATCAATCTCTTTGAGCACAAGAATGTTTATATTGCCCCTTATGATAACAACCTTTATTATGCAGTCTGTCGCCTTTATTATTTTTCCATCACAAGTTCGTAAAATGCTGAATTTTCTCTTACACTAAATGATCTAACACATTCAGAAGCAAATTTTGATTGCCTTATTGTACGAATGACAACATACTTGAAGGATCTTACTCAATCCATAGGCAATTATAGTGGACTCTCAAAACAGGATTTGGGTCGAGGGTTTTGGATGCACAAGTACTATCTCTACTTAGTGCGGAAATGTTGGCTAGCAAACATGGGGGGCAAGCACCAAATGTTAAAAGATCTATGACCATATGACTTGTATGTGAATATGAAAAAACATAAATCATTACATTGCCTTCCTTGTCCAACGTCAACAATTTTGGCAAATAATATTTTGATGGGGGCTCGCAATCATAGAAGATGTCCATAATAGTATATTTGCATGTGAATCATCTCTTCCCTTATTAATTCTTTCATGAATTGCATCGTTGACCAATGCTATGTTTCTAAATCTCGAATGAAATTTTCTACTTATACTCTTCCTTATGTGATGTCATTACTTACCATAAGATTAGCATATGATCTTTTTCATTTATTTCTGTTCTTTTTATTGAACATGAAAGTAAAGAAAGAAAAACTTAAACTAAACTTTATTATATATCTCGCACATCGTTACAAGGATAGATCCCTAAGCAAACACTTGAATAGAAAGGATCGAACTAAACTTTTATTCAACTAAATCAAAAGACAACAAAGGATCAAACTAAGAAAAGTAAAGGCAAAAGATAGTGGAGGTGATATGATACCGGGGCACCTCCCCCAAGCTTGGCACAAGCCAAGGGGAGTGCCCATACCCGATACTAAATTCTCCTTTGGTGATGAAGAAGGAGGTGGTGGTGATGAAGTAGTGGGTTTGTCTTTCTCTTTCTCCAGCTTACGTCGAAGGGTAAACTTATATATCCTCAACTCGCTGTTCTCCGTCTCAAGCTTTATTATCCTCTTGCATAATGCCTCCATGCTTTCATGCTTGAAACGAGGAGGGACTGGTTCATCTTCATCTTCCTCATCGGAGAACCATGTGTAGGGATAGGTGTCCTTGAGGATATTTTTATCTAAGGGCTGGTAAGAAATTGGACACTCCACCTCGGAATATTGAGACGACATATTTTCATATCTGTCAAGAAAACAGCGAGAAAAGAAAACAGAAGATTTCTCCATGATACGGTGGTCAATAGGTTCGGGGGGTATATAACGATTTATTTTATTGGGAAACAAGCAAACGGAAGAATAATGGAGTCCAGAAGGTACCCGAGGTGGGCACAACCCACCTGGGAGCACCTGGATGTCTTGTACCCACCAGGGTTGCCTTCCTGGTTGTTTCTTATTTTCCTATTTTTTAATATATACCAAAACTGATAGAAAATATTTTTGCGGATTTTTCGGAGTCCGTTACATACCGTATCACGTACCTCCTCTTTTTTCATGATTCTGGAGTGTTCTGGAAGGTTTCTTTTATGTGTTCTATCGGTGTCATAGTTTGGATAATATTGCCTTCATAATTAATGGGTGTATTTGAGATTTAATATTTTATTCTTGGCCCATTGACAACCTTCGGGTTAGTACCTTCAGCATTATTTATTTTGATAGCTCCATATCGATAAACCTCCTCGATAACATAAGGTCCTTCCCATTTGGAGACAGGTTTTCCTGCAAAAAATCTGGAATGAGAGTTATACAAAAGAACATATTCTCCAGCTTTGAACTCACGCTTTTGGATTCTTTTATCATTCCCTCTTTTGACTTTTTCTTTAAATAAATTGGTGTTTTCATAAGCTTGGGCTCTGCATTCATCTAGTGAGTAGATATCAAATGACCTATTTTCACCGGCAAGTTTGAAATCATATTGAGTTCCTTAATTGCCCAGTATGCTTTATGTTCTAACTCAAGAGGCAAATGAAAAGCCTTTCCATAAACCATTTTATAGGTAGACATACCCATAGGATTTTTATATGTTGTTATGTAAGCCCAAAGTGCATCGTCTAGTTTCTTAGACCAATTCTTTCGGGACCTATTGACAGTTTTTTGTAAAATTAATGTTATTTCTCTATTGCTAAGTTCAACTTGACCACTAGATTGAGGATGATAGGGTGATGCAATTCTATGGTTAACATCATACTTAGCAAGCATTTTGCAGGAAGCACCATGAATAAAGTGTGAACCACCATCAGTCATTAAATATCTAGGGACTCCAAACCTTGGGAAAATAAATTCCTTAAGCATTTTAGTAGTGGTGTTGTGATCGGCACTACTAGTTGGAATAGCTTCTACCCACTTAGTAACATAATCAGCAGCAACCAAAATATGTGTATACCCATTAGAGGAAGTAAAAGGTCCCATGTAACTAAAACCCCAAACATCAAATGGTTCAATAGCAAGAGAATAATTCATAGGCATTTCTTGACGGTTACCAATATTACCAATTCTTTAACATTCATCACAGCATAAAACAAACTTATGAGCATCCTTGAAGAGAGTAGGCCAATAAAAACCAGATTGCAATACCTTGTGAGCAGTTATGTCTCCCGCATGGTGCCCTCCGTATGGTTTAGAGTGATATTTTCATAAGATTTGTCCCTGTTCATGTGCAGGTACACAATGTCTAATAATACCATCTAATCCTTCTTTATGAAGATATGGGTCATCCCAAAAGAAATGTCTTAAATCATAGAATAATTTTTCTTTTGTTAGTATGTGAAGCTAGGTGGTATATATTTAGCAACAATGTAGTTAGCATAGTCAACATAACAAGGAGTGTTATGAGAAAAATTAATTGCAGCTAATTGCTCATCAGGAAAACTATCATTAATAGGTTGTGGGTCATCAAGAATATTCTCTAACCTAGACATGTTATCAGCTACGGGGTTCTCAGCTCCATTTCTATCAGTGATACGTAAATCAAATTCTTGTAGCAAGAGAAGACACCTAATGAGTCTAGGTTTTGCATCTTTCTTTTCCATAATATATTTTAGAGCAGCATGATCAATGTGAACAATCACTTTAGAATCAACAATGTAAGATCTAAATTTATCACAAGCAAACACCACTGCTAAAATTTCTTTTTCAGTAGTAGCATAATTTCTTTGGGCACTGTCTATAGTTTTACTAGCATAATGAATATCATTTAATTTCTTATCATCTCTTTGTCCTAGAACATCACCAACAGCATAATCACTAGCATCACACATATTTTAAAAGGCAAGTTCCAATCAGGTGGTTGAACAATAGGTGTAGAAATTAAGGCTTTCTTAAGTGTTTCCACTACAAAAAATACACTTCCATGATGATACGTGTTTGTCACAGTAGGTCACATTTTCTGTCATGCATGTACATCCATGACGATTTTATGACAGAATCAAGATATTCATACATGTGCTGTCGAAGAACTGTTCCATGACAATACCAAAATTATCATCAGAGAAGTATCCACTTCCATGACGATAAATGGCACGTCATGGAAGTGCTTTCGTCGAGGGTAACCGACATGTGGCATCCACTTCAACGGGTCGCCTTTAATCTACCGGGTTCCGGTTTGGCTCCGATAACCCGTTAACAGCCCGGACCAATGGGGATTTTCCACGTGTAAAATCATCATTGGATGGAGGAAACATGTGTCTGCTCCTCGGTGGGCCAGATGTCGTATGTCCAATGGTGGAGACATGCCTATGATACATCGACACATGGCAGGGCCCAACAGAGGCCCATATAGGTTAAAAAGGCTGGCCTAGTCAAAGGCCCGTGGTGTTTACTCAGGTACTAGTGGGCCAGCCCAATAACGGCATGTTTAAAAATGGCCCACTTATGGCCCGAAGCCAGATCTGGCGCATTAATTATTCGCCGAATATTTGTGCCTAATTACTTCCCGGTGAAATTTCGGCCTTTTAGAGGCCCGATGTAGACATGGGCCCATTTCAGCCCGGTGTATCTTTCGCCATGGGAATGGCCCTTGCTGCCCATGGGCCATAAATGGTCCGACACGACATCCGACCCTCTAATGGCCCGGGATAAACATGGAAACAGTTCAGCCCAGCGTGACTTTGGGCCTGTTAAAGGCCTGTCGTATAATTCGGCCCGTTGATGCCTCTACTAAGTTTTCGGCCTCTTAAAGGCCCATTATATCAATGGGCCAACTAAGGCCTGAGATATGTTTTGGCCTGGTAATGGTCTGTCATATAACTAGGCCAAAAAGGCTCGGTCTACATTTCAGCCTGCTGAAGGCCCATCGACGACTAGTGAAAACTGAGGCCCAACATTCATTTTGGCCTGCTAAAGCCCCATGGTTTCTTCTGGGTCGTAAAAGGCCATCAGAATATTAAGCCTGTTAATGGCCCAATGCTACATGGGCCCATCTAAGTGTTGGGTTCATTGAAGGCCCAACTAAACTTTCGGCCGAATATAGGTCCGTGTATGTTGTGGGCCTGGCACAAAGTGTGAAGGCCCCAATGGCCTTTCAGGCCCAAGAAAGTTCCAGGTAGGCCCAATTGTGGCCTGCTAAAAAGCAGGCCCATTAGAGGCGAATGTTTCGGCCCGGTCGACTACATCAGATTTTCTCCATATTTTTAAGAATGCGAATGATGGCAGTAACTAGTTGGAATTAAGAACACACTTACTCTATACAATAAAGGAATTACGGCACAGTAACTTAGAATAAACCTACACTATGCAATAAAGGATTGATGGTATATTACATTCACTAGGCATCAAAGTTCGCCACCAGTGAACATAAAGCACAAGGGAGAAGCAGATTACAAAAACTAGGCGCATGCAACATAACAAAATAATACTGAACCAAGACCACCTCCAAGACAGTTCAAGAAAGGTTAGCCTTGTGCCGGAACTGCTGCGTAAGCTGCTAAGCAAGGCTGTGAGAATGTCCTAGCATGTTGGTCATATCTTCTAGGTGTAGTTGTTTAGCAATGAGGTTCTCATTGCTATTCTCCACAATCTTTGTTAGAGATAGGACTTCAAGTCGAAGTTGAGTTGCAGATTGCCTTTCTCCTAGAACTTGGGACTAAAGAAGTCCAACTGGTTCAAACAATGAATTCTATGAGCTTGTCTGACTGCTAGTCTCAAGTAACTTGAACACTGGATCAAGACAAGACTTTGGGGTTGTCTCGCTATCTTCAACATGTTTTGCCTTCTTTCCTGCAATATATGTTGGCTTCGTCTCATAGTCTTCAGTAGACTTGTGCATGCAATCACTCAGATCACCCTGAAACAAGCAGAGAGATGACATGTTATGCACGTGTATAAACAAAGATGATAATTGTGTTGTCAATTCCATCCAATTTCAAATTAGAAAATAAAGAGTAAGTTCAAAATATCTATAGCATAATTTGGCATTGTTCATAATGTGGGAGC
The DNA here is from genome assembly GCF_003073215.2 of Triticum urartu. NCBI lineage: Eukaryota > Viridiplantae > Streptophyta > Magnoliopsida > Poales > Poaceae > Triticum > Triticum urartu. The sequence goes on along the minus strand of NC_053027.1, from coordinate 344,437,013 downwards.
TTCACCACACTACTGGATTACCATGTCAACATAACAAGTATAGACGAAGGGCAAAGACAATCATTGTATCTATTTTGGTTAATGTGCATGGCAAGTTGTTCAAATCATCAGCCACATCAGTAAGATAAAACAGGAGATGACAAGGTGCAAACATGGGCTGCTTCACCACACACTGGATTATAGATCCACAAAAACAAGCATACATATAGGGAGTATTGAGTAATGTGCATGGTATGAATACGAAATTTTGTTTTACAAGTAAAAATTGGAACCTATGGTTGTTGCGGACATGCATTTTGATAGAAACAACAAACTAAACAGCACGTAACGATAGGGAGTATCAGCAAATTAAACAACAGTTGAGGATAAAGGCCTGAGAAGGACTGACTTAAATTAACAGTTAACACCGGCTTTATAATGCCCTTCTCCATGTCAAGGGAAGGTTAACTCAATAATTTCAGCACAGAATCATCTTCATAAGCATTGCATGTACTCTACATTTTGTAGAGAGTAATTATAGATATGATAATACTGGGAGAGATTGAGGATAATGAAGATAAGATGCAAATTGATGCTACATAATCAACTACCAATCCCTGGAAGTACAAGCATTACAGGAAAAAATGTATTGACAAGAGCAATGGGCTACACTTCTGCATTGGCATTGTCTGTGTATTCAACTTTTTGGTAAGATTAAATATAGATCTGATATTTTTTTAGTAAATGGTGGGCGAGGACGATAAGATGCATAATGCTACACAATGAACCAATCCCTCTTCTCAAAATATAAGAGTGTTTTGAACACTGGTGCAATGTACAAAATGTTCTTATATTATGGGACGAAGGGAGTAGCTGTTAATGTAAGTACAGTGATAGATGATGTTCAGTCCTTACAAGAGGACTATAGAGCTAAACCTCCTCAAAAGCATTGGGTTGATTCTAAATTTATGTAAGAGTCTATAATGATCTTATAGTGTCCACCAAATGCACGACCACGAGGCTAACATGTGCGGTGATGCTATATAATCAACCATCTATGAGAGTAAGTATGGTCATATAGGGAAAGAGGTACTCACAAGAGCAATGGAGTGTGTAGTATAGTTGCAAGATTCTGTGGTCCCTTTAGAATGAACGTTCTTCTGCAAACAGTTTTCATACAAGTGAGACGTTAAGGCACATGCAGAAATGTCATCCAAATTGTGATGTGATATCATAGACAGTACCTTACGCTGCAAACGAGACCAATGTGTAACCAGATTATTCAAGTCACTGTCTGATAAATGTAGCACCGGAGACTTTATAGAAATTTCGTTTAGCGGCTTGCCATCGAAGTGCGCTTGCCTCATGTAAGAACGATATTTCATCAACGAGTGCTTGAAAAGCGCAACCAACCCTTGCTCGTGTTGACAATCCAGTTTAGTCCACACCTATTTAATAGAATGAAATATTGTGTCTTTTGTTAGCAGAAACATATGCAATAATTACCATGAATAACGTTAGTACATTACATACGCGTAAGTTGCGGAGGAAGACTGGAAATTTTTTTGTGTCTGCGGTATAATCTTTCCATGAAGGAAATATGCGAACAAAGTTCCCGACAACAATATAAGCTTCGTCTTCTAAATTGGGAAGAAATGGAACAGGGGTCCTATTTGCTGCAATTGGGAAGAAAATGGAATCGGCAACTAGATTTGGTGTACTCTTTGTTGGAATGGGGGTTTTGCGTCGTAGAGCTGGTGCTATGTGAACTGGCATCATCATACTGTTTGCTGTAGTTGGGATCTACTGAGTTGGGGCATCGGAGATGACCAGTGTAGTAGGGCTAGAGTTCGGGCCGTGTTTTGAGGGTCAGGTGATATTGCAACTACACCTAATGGGCTATTTGATTTATCAGGTGTCAGTACCTTTTCCAAATACTTTGCTCATGCTCCTCCATGATCAGCAATCGCCCTCTTCCTTTTGAACGTCTGATACACAAGAACAACATTTGAATGGATAAATATGGTATGATGACGGATGGAATATGTACTGAAAATGGATAGGCAGGGCGTATTCACATACACGATGAGTCAACTAAGATAATGACAGCGCAACAAAGTAGAATCAATGCAAAGCATCAGTTGCAAGATATGTGCGACCAATATAACCTTGGAAAGTTAGAGCAAGCACCTTGATGGGTGAATAAGATAGGGCATCTGCCTCCGACTCCTCCACTAGGGAGCTACATTGACTTAGGTCTCCCTCTAGCTCAGAATCACTGTTAGGATCATATTCTGAGCATGAATCTGTAGGTGGAGAGCGTTTGCATTGCATTACATCCAGACTTGATTTCAGTCCCTCAATGCCAAGTTTGACAGCCATGGCATTGTTCTTCTTTATTGTTTTCATGCGCGCAAGCTCATAATCATTATGATGTTGTTCAGTATCTGAGATTCATGAAAACATAAAAAGTAGTCAGATTATCTATGGAATGCATTGCTGATTCAACTCGAAGAGTGTCTCCCTATAAACCCCTGCGTATGCAAAGTTCACCCCCCAACCATGCTGACCAGACCACACAGAGAAATAAAAACCTCTTATGTCTCTATAACAGGCAGGCACACATTTCAAACTGAAGTAGGAACATTAGAATCATATCAAATTTGTATTTGAGTGAATAAACTAAGGAATTATGAGTGGAATAATGTTTAGCTTCAAGGGTGCAGTGCAAGTAGTGTGACACAAAGCAAGTAGGCAGATTGTATTCCATGTAAAATATCGTAGTCTATGTAAAAGGTGGAAATGACACTTTCTTTCTATACAATGCAGTGTTATTTGCCCACACATGATGGAATAGATCACAAAGAGAAATACTATTCACTCATGTCGGCGGTTCTAGTATTTTTAAACAAGGTGGTCCACCCTAAAAGAATATTGACAACAAATATGACAAGGCAAACATAGTTATAGTGCATCACTCATTACTTGTGAGCTTACTAGGACAAGTATGCAGAATTGTAACTATTGTAAGAGACCATCCAAAATATGAATCAAGAAGTTGGTCTAGCACTTATTGTTTGCAACTAATCGACGTGAATAATTGGATATCATATTGAATGAGTAAGAAAGACAAGTAAAATTGTCAACAAACCTGGCCTATTGTAGTAATTTGGGTTAATGTCAGTACGACCAACAATCCAAAATGACTAGTGTTTGTTCCTAGGGCCGGAATTTTGAAACCCTGTGAACTTTACAGGTACTAAAGATTATTGAAATACATCTGAACAATTAAGTATAGGTAGCACTCAGTACACAACAAACCCTAATGACAATCCTGCCTAATGAGTAATGAATCAATTATAAAATGGGTGATGAGGAGTGGCTGCTGAGTGTCGAGGACGTATCTCTGGATAAATCGGGTTGGCTTACTGGCTGTTGCATGCCCGAAACCTGAACAGACTGGGAAGGTAGGCACGCTGGTGTGCCCGGGCAGTGGTGACACTGTTGGACGAGTGGCTCCTGTCCTCTTGTTAGTCCGGCATCTCCTCCTAAAGTCATGTCATCCAGGGACGGCAAGTCGCCGGCGAGGCAGGTGCCTGTGGGCGAGTAGAGATCGGAGGCGCAGCAGAATAGAGGGGAATCGAGGCCTGGGCCGACCGTGGTCACCCTGTAGATACACACCCAAGCGACCTGCATGCATTTTCGAAACTGAATTAGGAACATTTACTTGACCAATTAAACGACTCTGTTTTAATAATCTCAGATTCGTAATTGAACAACTAAGCTTGTTTAGCTTGATGAGTGGAGCAGTGCTATTATGACACGAAGCACGTATGTTGATCGTATAGTGATCATAAAAGGGGGAAACCTAAGCATTTTGTTACCAAAATAGGGTTTCCCCTCCGATTTTTATTAAAGAAACCAGCAGGGAACCAACATGATCTATTAAACCTTAAGCATGATCAATTAAACCCTATTATGACTATGCCATGGTAGATTTAAAGCTGCAAACAATAGAAATGTTATTTAGCATCCAATGTTTGCTGCAAACTAAGAACTAAATTCTAAGAGCATAAAAGAAAGTACAGTAACCAAGTTACAATCTATTTTCTAGTTGATATCAAAAAGTTGAATAGATATGAAGTACCACTTCTCTTGTGGCGCCGAGTAGGCATTGGGGTGTGAGAAGATCTGCGACGGTAGATGGGTGCATCGGGCGATTAGTCCCATTGTGGTGGACAAGAAGGTCGTGTGAGCGGCCCCAACAAAGAAGATGATGGCGCCGATGAAGCGAGCGGACGCGATGCAATGCTCATGGTCCATCGACGTGGATGGGAAACATCCATCTCTAGCGGTGGATGATGCGGTCTTGGTAGGAGATCCGACTTGGTGGAGGACGATGGCGATGGATGGGGTGGAGGACGGTGCCGATGGATGGGGTGGCGGACGGGGGAGGATGGTATGGGGATGGTGTTCTCACGCGGACGGTGAATGCATGGGAAAATGGAGGGAGAGGTACGGGGAACCATGTTTTTCGGACGTGCTGGTCTGAAAAATGGGAAAGTTATGAACTTAGCCCAAGTTTAAAATTTGGATGGCTCGTCGGTAGGTGATAGGATGGTAATTCGCATCTCGCCAATATTTACCCAAAGCGATTTCGGGCGAGGAGAGGAAGTTTTGGCGCCCACGGTGTATGAACGGGGCTGACAGGTAGGGCGATTGTGTGACGTCTAAGTGAAGTTATATACCTGCCCCTATTGAAAATATTTTCCTACATCGATTTCGGCCAAGTTGAGCTTGTTTTTCCGCCCACTGTGTATGAATGGGGAAATTAAGGGAGAGACAGTGGTCTTTTGGACGAGCTTGAATCAAATGTGTTCTGCCGCCCATGTTTGGCGCCAACCATGTCGGAATGGGCTCAGAGGCGGTCATGTCACGTCTAATTGAAGTTACTAACCTACTCCTATTGAGAGTAGTGGAAATCGGGCCGATGGATTGTCCGTGTAAGGGGTAGAGAGTAATTTTCATCTCCCAAACACTAGCTTCGGGCAGCCGACGTGGGAGTGGACATTTTTCTGCTTCTTTCAAATTTCGGGACAATAAGCATCCATGCTTAGCCTGGCAACTAAATTCGAATCCATTTTGTATTCCTATACGAATCTTTATAAATCATTATATGTGTTTTTATATATCTTCAAAACCACGACAAAGATGTATTCCACTGACATATATGAATATGATTTACAAATGTTGATACTCGAATTCATAAGCTAGAATCCAATTTAAGGTGAATTCGAATATTCGAAACCACTTTATGTCTAACTCAAGTGTCACACGCAGCATAATGTGTACTCCCATTTAGATATGTACACAAGCGATATATCAAGATTCAAATACAGAGTCAATCAATCAATAATGTACAAAACTAACGGACATATAAACACTTATAGAGTATATGGATCAATAATATCAACTATCATACATAAGCCAGGCCATTGTACTTTTTTTGCTAGAAGAGCATCCATTTTTTAGCGAAGCTAGTAAAGCATCTTGGCCCTTTCAGATGCGTGCCACTTAAGGACCATCTATACTACTATTATTGCTGAATGCACATTCAGCCCGATTGGCATATTTGTAGTTCTGGCACCGCAATCAAAATGAAATGTCTCAGAGTCTTATCAATTAATACACACTTGTGCTCAAAAAATTACAAACCAAGAAAAAAATAGCAATTATTACATGATCTCTAAAACAAATGGTTTGATCAATTACATGAACAAACAACACAAAGGTTATTCAACGATGGAAACAATATTTCACCTATGATTTACCAAGTGGGAATTTAATTTCCTTTTTTCCTTCAGGACCTTAACAATGCGGCGAGTCTCAGCTTGCTTTGTTTCGAAATCCACCAAATATTTAATGGTTGTCTTGACTAATGCTTGTGATTGTGATGTTTGCTTCCTCAACATGTCAACTTCATCTCTAAGTGCAGAAGCAGTATCTCTTTCTAACAATAGTTTGTCCTCTAGAGCATCAGAAGTTGGCAATTCATGATGCATGATTGGGCCGGTGCCACTACTTTTGGATGATACAACGTCCATGGGGACCTCGCTCCTTGATCTTGTGCTAACCTATTTTGCCATTAAGGTTTCGATTGGATTCTGAAAAGTTGAAGTTAACAAAACATCTCAATTAGGATTTATAACAGCAAACTAGTTAAACAAACAAGGAATTAAATAGTTTCAATTGGATGCTAAAAAGTAGTTATTAGCATCATTGTAACCGGTTGCAGCAGCAAAGTAGTTAAACAAACAAGTTTTGCAAAAGATACCTGTTGTGGCATTGGAGTTTCTCTTAGATCCTAAAAAGTTGAGTAGACAGTAACATGATTAGAACAACCGGTTGCAGCAGCAAAGCAGTTAAACAAGCAAGTTTTGCAAAAGGAACCTGTTGTGGCATTGGAGTTTCTCTTGGATCCTGAAAAGTCGAGTAGTCAGTAACTTGATTAGAGCAACAAGTTACACCAGCAAACCTATTACACAAATATATATTATAAATGTACCTGCTCTGCAATTGGAATTCCAATTGGATCCTGAAAACTTGAAGTTGGTAAGATGATTACAACAACAAGTTACAACAGCAAATCAGGTAAACAAGGAAGTTTCTGAAAACATACCTATTGTGCAAATGGAGTTTCAGTTGGATCCTGCAAACTTGAATGCTAGCAATCATAAATAATGTGTTTCAAGAGCCATAAGAAACAAACACCAAACTAGTAAAACTAACCAGTTTTGGCAATGTATTTAATTACACATGAACTAGTAAAGTAACATGTCGGTACAGTTTACCAGCAACATAGACATCTGTAAATTTCTTTGATGTAAGGAAAATGATTCCAACATATATATATATATATATAAGTTAAAAAGACGGTGTCCCTCATATAAACCTAATAGTTGTCTATCTATGAACATGCAAACATTACTAGTGCTACAAGTGATAACAACAAACCAGTTAAACAAATAGGGTATCAGAACGTAAATTACTCGTGAGTTATACTGCACCATAGAAGTACATATGAGCAGCTATCTATGTGCTTAAGTAGCTATCTAAGTTTAGGCAAACAGGTAAATCTTAACAGTAAGTATCGAACACATAGATAGGCGCAGTCTATAATAGGATTAACATGGTATGGCATTATGTAATCAGTAGCAAACAAAATTAAGCCAAGCAACGTAATTGAACAATTTTGCAATAAGTGGCTAACTAAATTTTCGAGAAGAAGGTAACTGAACTCATGCTAACTCTTTGTACAGGCACACTGCAACTTCTACAAAGGAGTGCATGGCATCAATTGCTTGGATACGTAGTCCTAGTACTTCTTTCTTCCCATACTGCATTGGTAAGTCGAATGGTTAATCTGATAAGATGGTGCATCTTTCATATGGTATATGAGGACAGGTTGTTAGACTAGTTGTAGCCACACACATCACACTGGCTTTTACTGTATATTTCATGCGATTACATTTGGCATATCAAGATCTAAGAAATCTACAATAGGATGAGAAGACTGGCATCCTTCACATTATTGGCGAACTCAGTTCATAGAAACACGAAATTCAACCATTTTTTTTGCGTAAATCAAAAGCGCCACTAGAATATTTTTCACTACCCTAATCATACACGTAAAAAGGGGCGACACCACCATAGGAGCTGGTATGGGCGGCCGCCTCGGGTGGCTGGAAAGTGTGCACCTAGTTTGAGTCATCCAGGTTGGCCCAGGCTAGTTTTCTTCGTCCCAACGCACGAGCAGACAATGCAAAAAATGAAGAAAAATATTTCAATTTGGATGGGCCAATAACATAAGTGCAAGGCAGGCCCTATAGAAAGCTCGCAACTCAAACGAGCGCCTCCCATATCGATTGATAGCAGGAAAAATCCCAATTCGTTCACTCCAGCCTCGAGTCTGGTTCACCCCTAACATAGCCGCCGCTTGGCAGACCGACACAACACTTCCTCGTATCCTCGTTGGATGCTGGTCGCCGGGCTTCAAGCGAATGGAAGGACAAGAATATGAAGATCCAACCATGGGTGTAGCCTGTGTGGGAGCTAGTGGCGATAGCACGGGCATGGCATTGAGCTTGCACAAACGGACAGTCGCAGCTTGCAAGAGTAGCATGCGCAACAAGTAGGTACATCACATCCCTGATTATATCTAATTCAACCATTCAATTTCTGGCCAATAGTTAAACCTGACGGTGTTATAAAACTGTTTGTATGTAGGGAATCTATGAGAAAATCAAACCAATTTTTCCTTACTCTATAACTCCCGCAATCAATACTGAACTGACTGAACCTGATGTATCTAATCAAGTATGCGGTGCAAACATACAATCTCATGTTGTTCTTGAGCCTGAATTGTCTAATGATCAGACTGCTAATGAAGGGTTTGATGCAAACATTTTACATGCTCCTGGTGATGAACATATAGTGTCTAATGAGGGATCCAATGCAAGCATTTTGCAAGCTCTCATTAAAGGATTTAGTGTCTAATGATGATTTTCTATGTTGAGAGAGACATAGAGATTTGCAGGCATTGATGTCAAGCAAATTATAGTACATTTTCATGGCTTGAGGAAACGTCGAGGCCATCTACTAGAAATTCTTATATCATGACAACGTAGCATAAATAATTTTCTAATCTGTTGTTTGAAACTATTGGCATACTTGTGCAGGATAGATATATTGATATGTAGTTTGCGCACTGGTTATAGGTGCAATTACATTTCGATATTTTCAGCTAGAGAACGAATAATTCAAGCAGGTACAGACCATGTTAGTAGTCCTTGTACACCATGTTGCATTTTGTGTTTTGTGGTGCTTACATCATTCAGTGTTTTATAATCTGAACTACTTTGGATCATTAGCTTGTACTCAAAGTGCATGTAGCTTCACATTTCTCAAGTAATCACTGGTGTAGAGACCTGCTATACATGCGGTTTTTAAACCCTTTCTAAGACGGCGCTTGGAACCGTCACCAAGTGAGTGTGGGCGATAGGGGGTCCTTCCCACACGACCCAGAAACCGTCGGGGATAGGCCCTCCTGGCACACAAAATGAGCTTGTGTGTGATCTGGCGAGGCATCGAAACCCAATCGTTTCCATTCATATATACATCCCACATGCCGAATCATAGAAAAACATTTCCGTTCGTATGTATATCACACACAATTTTCAGTGTGGAAACGTTTGTGCAAGGTGGCCTAACGCAAATAGTTCTCTACCGGAAGCCATGTGTGATTGTCAATTGATCGAACACACCTACTTTCTAGGAACAGTGTGGGTTGTTTGAGTTCATCGCCCACGGTGTTGTCTGAGTAACCGTCTGCAATAGAAAACCCCAATAAGCAGGGTAATTAGCCTATTATTGATAATCCATGTAGTAATCAAACTGATGTTTCTTATAAAACACACCAGATATTTCATATTCTTATAACGGCAACTAGGATTTCATAATCGAATTACATTAGATAGCTTCGGCACTCAGTTAGGCCATTACACAACAGCACCAAGTTTCACATGCAACATCGAAAACCATTGGAAAGTAGCATCATACATGGTAAATAGACAGATGAATCTCATCTGGGTAACTGCCCACCCAACCTTCGTCCTCTTTAGGAAGACTTCAATATTGTACCGTGGTATTATGTAATGCTTGGATACGTAGTCCTAGTACTTCTTTCTTCCCATATTGCATTGGTAAGTCGAATGGTTAATCTGATAAGATGGTGCGTCTTTCATATGGTATATGAGGACAGGTTGTCAGACTAGTTGTAGCCACACACATCACACTGGCTTTTACTGTATATTTCATGCGATTACATTTGGCATATCGAGATCTAAGAAATCTACAATAGGATGAAAAGACTGGCATCCTTCACATTATTGGCGAACTCAGTTCATAGAAACAAGCAATTCAACCATTTTTTGCATAAATCAAAAGTGCCACTAGAATATTTTTCACTACCCTAATCATACACGCAAAAAGGGGGCGACACCACCATAGGAGCTGGTATGGGCGGCCGCCTCGGGTGGCTGGAAAGTGTGCACCTAGTTTGAGTCATCCAGGTTGGCCCAGGCTAGTTTTCTTCGTCCCAACGCACGAGCAGACAATGCAAAAAATGAAGAAAAAGATTTCAATTTGGATGGGCCAATAACATAAGTGCAAGGCAGGCCCTATAGCAAGCTCGCGACTCAAACGAGTGCCTCCCATATCGATCGATAGCAGGAAAAATCCCAATTCGTTCGCTCCAGCCTCTAGTCTGGTTCGCCCCTAACGTAGCCGCCGCTTGGCAGACCGACACAACACTTCCTCACATCCTCGTTGGATGCCGGTCTCCGGGCTTCAAGCGAATGGAAGGACAAGAATATGAAGATCCAACCATGGGTGTAGCCTGTGTGGGAGCTAGTGGCGATAGCACGGGCATGGCATTGAGCTTGCACAAACGGACAGTCGCAGCTTGCAAGAGTAGCATGCGCAACAAGTAGGTACATCACATCCCTGATTATATCTAATTCAACCATTCAATTTCTGGCCAATAGTTAAACCTGACGGTGTTATAAAACTGTTTGTATGTAGGGAATCTATGAGAAAATCAAACCAATTTTTCCTTATTCTATAACTCCCGCAATCAATACTGAACTGACTGAACCTGATGTATCTAATCAAGTATGCGGTGCAAACATACAATCTCATGTTGTTCTTGAGCCTGAATTGTCTAATGATCAGACTGCTAATGAAGGGTTTGATGCAAACATTTTACATGCTCCTGGTGATGAACATATAGTGTCTAATGAGGGATCCAATGCAAGCATTTTGCAAGCTCTCATTAAAGGATTTAGTGTCTAATGATGATTTTCTATGTTGAGAGAGACATAGAGATTTGCAGGCATTGATGACAAGCAAATTATAGTACATTTTCATGGCTTGAGGAAACGTCGAGGCCATCTACTAGAAATTCTTATATCATGACAACGTAGCATAAATAATTTTCTAATCTGTTGTTTGAAACTATTGGCATACTTGTGCAGGATAGATATATTGATATGTAGTTTGCGCACTGGTTATAGGTGCAATTACATTTCGATATTTTCAGCTAGAGAACGAATAATTCAAGCAGGTACAGACCATGTTAGTAGTCCTTGTACACCATGTTGCATTTTGTGTTTTGTGGTGCTTACATCATTCAGTGTTTTATAATCTGAACTACTTTGGATCATTAGCTTGTACTCAAAGTGCATGTAGCTTCACATTTCTCAAGTAATCACTGGTGTAGAGACCTGCTATACATGCGGTTTTTAAACCCTTTCTGAGACGGCGCTTGGAACCGTCACCAAGTGAGTGTGGGCGATAGGGGGTCCTTCCCACACGACCCAGAACCCGTCGGGGATAGGCCCTCCTGGCACACAAAATGAGCTTGTGTGTGATCTGGAGAGGCATCGAAACCCAATCGTTTCCATTCGTATGTACATCCCACATGCCGAATCATAGAAAAACATTTCCGTTTGTATGTATATCACACACAATTTTCGGTGTGGAAACGTTTGTGCAAGGTGGCCTAACGCAAACAGTTCTCTACCGGAAGCCATGTGTGATTGTCAATTGATCGAACACACCTACTTTCTAGGAACAGTGTGGGTTGTTTGAGTTCATCGCCCACGGTATTGTCTGAGTAACCGTCTGCAATAGAAAACCCCAATAAGCAGGGTAATTAGCCTATTATTTATAATCCATGTAGTAATCAAACTGATGTTTCTTATAAAACACACCAGATATTTCATATTCTTATAACAGCAACTAGGATTTCATAATCGAATTACATTAGATAGCTTCGGCACTCAGTTAGGCCATTACACAACAGCACCAAGTTTCACATGCAACATCGAAAACCATTGGAAAGTAGCATCATACATGGTAAATAGATAGATGAATCTCATCTGGGAAACTGCCCACCCAACCTTCGTCCTCTTTAGGAAGACTTCAATATTGTAACGTGGGTGTTGAATGAACACCTTCCTCAACTCTTCACCATGCAGGTGCTTTGAGAGGTAATCATCGGTGAACTCCTTTGAAAATTACTGAAAACAAAGATATGGATAAATTGCTGTTATAAATTTTGAAATGGCGCAAGGGGTAAACACAAGGTAAAAGAGTTAGTTCCATCCTATAGTTGACTGATGGCCTCTTCATTGTGCAAAAAAGATCTTGATGTTATTCGTCGTAAGTTTCTTCATCCTAACAATCTTTCTGAGTTTCTTGACTTGACTGATATTCATGGACATCTCTCATTTCCCCATATGCAAAATGGGTTGAACAGTGGGTCAAAGCCTCTAACAGCAGGACCTACATGTGCAAGACCAAATTGTAAGAAACCTAAATATTAGAATGATTCTTGTAACTGCATAATAATGTGATATTAGCGAAAGGAGCATGCATGAGCATACCTCGATGGTAAACCGCAGTGTCTCCCATGGTTAACCGAGAGTTTCCATACTATCAGTAGAATATCGATTGATACAGCCAAATTCGATTTATTTCACATGCATAACAATACAAAATTATACCCACAGCAATTGAAAATCAAATTGCCAAATTGAACCAAACAGTTAAATGGATAGCAGACCATATGAACCAAAACAATTAACTGAGCACGACATTGCAGAATAGAAACATGTACTAGAAGATAAGACAGTTAACAAAACAAAGAATGCTTGAAAACAGTACTATGAAATGTAGCAATTGTTGTACCAAACTGTTAACTGAACATTACATTTCAAAGGACCAAACTGTTAACTAAACATTACATATCAGAGGACCAAACTGTTAACTGAACATCAAATTGCATATTAACATTACAGAGGATAGATCACTTGAAGGCACCGGGGGTGGCCTTGAGAAAATAACACTAACTCTGTTTTAAAGTAGACAACCATGTGGTGGTGTCGATGGTGGCCTCGAAGACGAGGTGCTCCTCCAAGATCTGGCGGTGGGCACGCATGGCAGCCATAGCAACCTCATGCGCATGTGTGGCCGCGATTTGCTTCTCCGCTGCCAGATGCTACTGTGCTCCACGTTATACTGCGTGCAAAATGGCTGTGGGTGGCACTTAATTGGAGGAGGGGGGCAATGATTTCGGTGGAAGGTGTCACGCCGTCGGTTGGGGCATGTGGTACGGGGAAGGATGATGATGGTGTGGGTGGGGTGTGGATTACCTGACCATATCGACCAGGCCACGTAGCAAGAAGAAGGGTCGGCAGCGAGGAGGCCGCATAGCAAGAAGAAGGGTCGCCGGCGAGGAGGTGGCACTTCAAGAAGAAGGGTCACCAGCAAGGAGGCGGCGCTGCAAGAAGAAGGGTAGCCGGCGAGGAAGCACCGCTGCAAGAAGAAGGGTCGCCGACGAGGAGGCTGAGCTGCTAGTAAGTAGCAGTAAAGGTTTAAAATTGGAAAGCAAGGAGGAACAGTGGAAATGTGGCTTTTGGTTGGAGGGATGGGCGGGGAGATAGATATTTCTGCGTTGGCAGAAAAATTTTGCTCGGTGCCGCGAGAAACTGGGTGCGCAAGTGTGGTTCAAGCAGGGGAGGTGGACTGTAGACGACGAAGCTTCCTGCGTAAGCCAGACAAGATAGTGCGCCAAGATGTTTTATATCGCATCCCACATGATTCTTTCTAGTAAAATGTTTGTGGTATACCTGATTTTTTTCATTATGTTTTGAAAGACAAAATGGGGTGACGGAGCAAAAGGATGGTGAAGTGTATGCTAGAACATTTTTGTACAGTGAACATGCAACTACATGAGTGTCGTGTCTAAATTTGGAATTATTCTGGGTTCTTTTGGCATTTTATGCATTAGTTGAGTTTCTAGGCATTTAATATGCATAATTCAAATTTGAACTACAATCACATGCTCCAGTGCACCAAAGTTTGTTGAAAAATCACGTGTGTGTGTGTCTTTGGGTCAATTTATAGGTCCCATGCAAGAAATAGGTATGAAATTCAAACATTTGGGCGTCGTGGCTCAGCCGGGAACATTGAGAAACTTGGTTTTTAAATTCCTGGAAATTCAAAACTAGCCTGAAAATCATGAAACTTGGCATGGTGTCATTGCACGTCACCAACATGCCGTGGTAAAAAAATTGGCCACATTTGGACAAATTTTTGGATATAAGCTTCTTGCAAACCGGAGCTTTCTCTCGAGAACACTCTTGGTTTCCTAGGGGGGACGTGTCACCTTTGTGTGCGAAATGATATACGCTGCATCCCCCCTTGATTTTTTACAGAGGCAACATATGACTATATGAGTATCGTGCTAAATTTTGGGATTATTCCGGGTTCGTTTGGACTTTCTTATACATTAATTGAATTTATGGTCATTTAATGTGCATAATTTAAATTTGAACTACAAGCACATGCTCCAGTGCACCAAATTGGTTGAAAAATCACATGTGTGTCCTTGGGTGAATTTCTAGGTCCCATGCAGGAAATGGGAATGAAATTCAAACATCTGGGTGTCGTGACTCTGTCGGAACGATTGAGAAACTTGGTTTTTTAATTCATGTAAATCCAAAACACGGCTGAAAATCATGAAACTCGGCATGGTGTCATGACATGGCACCAACATGTTGTGGTAATTTTTTTGGCCGAATTGGGACAAGCTTTGGTACAAGCCTCTTGCAAACCGGAGTTTCTCTCAAGAAGGCTCATGGTTTCGAGAGGTAACGTGTCACATCCGTGTGCGAAACAACACACGTATATTGACTTCTCCCGCCTTTATTTTTTTACATAGGAATATTAGACAAAATAGAAGGATCCTGCTAAATTTTGGAATTATTCCAGGTTCATTTGTCCTTTTTTATACATTAATTGAATTTTGGGGAATTTAATGTGCATAATTTAAATTTGAACGGCAAGCACATGCTCCAATGCACCAAAGTTGGTTGAAAAATCACATGTGTGTCCTTGGGTGAATTTCTATTTCTCATGCAAGAAATGTGAATGAAATTCAAACATCTGTGCGTCGCTGCTCGGCCGGAAAGATTGAGAAACTTGGTTTTTTAATTCCTGTAAATCCAAAACACGCCTAAAAATCATGAAACTTGGCATGGTGTCATGACATGGCACCAACATGCTGTGGTAAAATTTTTGGCCGAATTGGGACAAGCTTTGGTATAAGCTTCTTACAAACCGGAGCTTCTCTCAAAAAGGCTCGTGGTTCCGAGAGGGATCGTGTCACCTCCGTGTGTGAAATGACATACACTGCCTTCTCCTGGCTTAATTTTTTACACAGGTAGATTAGAGCAAATAGAAGTATCGTGCTAAATTTTGGAATTCTTCTGGGTTCGTTTGGCCTTTTTTATACATTAATTGAATTTGTGCTCATTTAATGTGCATAATACAAATTTGAACTACAAGCACATGCTCCAGTGCACCAAAGTTTGTTCAAAAATCACATGTGTGTCCTTGTGTGAATTTCTAGGTCCCATGGAAGAAATGGGAATGAAATTCAAACATATGGGCGTCGTTGCTCGGCCGGAAAGATTGAGAAACTTGGTTTTTTAAATCCTGGAAATCCAAAACACGCCTGAAAATTATTTAACTTGGCATGGTGCCAGGACATGGCACCAACATGTTGTGGTAAAAATTTTGGCTGAATTGGGACAACCTTTGGTGTAAGCTTCATGCAAACAGGAGCTTCTCTCAAGAAGGCTTGTGGTTCCAAGAGGGAACATGTCACCTTCGTGTGTGAAATGACATACACTGTCTTCTTCCGCCTTAATTTTTTAACACAGGTAGATTAGACCAAATAGAATTATCGTGCTAAATTTTGGAATTATTCCGGGTTCGTTTGGCCTTTTTGTACATTGATTGAATTTCTGGGCATTTAACGTGCATAATTCAAATTTGAACTACAAGCACATGCTCCAGTGCACCAAGGTTTGTTGATAAATCACATGTGTGTCCTTGGGTGAATTTCTAGGTCCCATGCAAGAAATGTGAATGAAATTCAAACAACTTGGCATCGTGGCTCGGCTTGAAATATTGAGAAACTTGGTTTTTTAATTCCTCTAAATCCAAAACACGCCTGAAAATCATGAAACTTGGCATGATCTCATGACATGGCACGAATATGTTGTGGTAATTTTTTTGTCTGATTTGCAAAGGCGCACACATTAACAATCAGCAAAGTCACTTTGGAACAAGTGTTGTCACGTTAAAAATCTGAAACACAAGTATTATCGAAACCGTGGTCATTCTACTTACCAATTACGTGCCGCCACGCGTCCCCTTTTTTATTGGCTAGGAGGTGTCGTGCAGGGTAGCTATTTGAGTACGGAAGGCATGCGATCAAACCCCTGTGCATGCTCATCGAGAGGAGAGACCTTTGACCTCTATCTGTCGCGCACCTCCCTCCCAACGTCTCCATTAATGGAACCCGAGCATGTGTTTCACGGCGTGGCTATGTATCATAGACTGAGATTTAAGAGAGAAAAAAGAAAATCAAAAAAGAATGTTTTGCATAGATCTTGATGTAAGATCCGACGGACCTATATAGTATCGAATGTGAGTTATAGCAAGACTGATGAATATAAGGACGATGATAGTGCAGAATAATTGTCTTATATATTTAGGAACATAATAAAAAAATCCACATGTGGCAACGCCTGAAATACACAAGGGCCAAAGAAGAAGGAAGACAATGATCTGGCTTGCTGATCTCTACTTTCTTGAAGCGTTGCTACAGGCTGCTAGAACTAGTCTCTGCGGAGAGCGGCGACGAGCTCTTTCTTGTCCTCAAGATGCTGCTTGAGAGCATCCACAGATTCCTCCATCAGCCTTCTGTGCTTGATGCGCAGCATGGCATTCTCGTCCATAAGTTTCTCCACGATGACCCCGGTCCTCTTCGACAAGGCAGCGGTCTCCTCCTACTGCTCTGCACTTCTGACAATCTTCGCCCTTAACAGTTCGCGCTCGGCCCGGAGCTTCGCATTGCTCTCATTTAGTTGCCGGATGATGCCGGTAGCCTGTTCAAACGAGGCTTTCATGTCATCCTGCACCCTCGCCCAGCCAGAGATCTGATACAACTGGCTAGGGAAGATAGCATGCATGCGGCTGTAAGAGTCCTCGTCTGCCCGTGAGACATTTTCCCAGGCCGCTGCTATGCGGGAGGACATCTCTGCTACATTCGCGGCATGGCGGGACATCTCTTCTGCTTCCGCGGCACGGTCAGACTACTCTGCTGCATCGACGGCATGACAGGATCTCCGTGCTCCTTCGGCGGCACGGCGGGACCTCTGTGCTCCTACGGCCGTGCGGCAGGACATGTCGGCTGCTTTCGCGGTGAGGTGCGACATCTCTCGTACTTCCGGTTCCATGCTCTCCTCTCCCTGGTGGAAATCTCTCGACCCAGAACTCACGCTGGCCATGGCAGATGCAAGGGAACGATGATGAATGACTTGTTTGTTTTTGTGGATGAGGAGTTGAGGAGGAATGTGCAGTCATCTTGGAGTAGTAGTATTTACAACCAAGTACTAATATGCTCGTAAGTGGGAAACCGTTTAGGTTTTGATCGGTGTGTACAGGTTTGCAATTAAATATAGCGTGGTAGTAATTTGGAATGTGACGGGACACATGCTAAAAATTTATTGACGGTTCTAAGTGTGGCACTATTCCTAGAAGGCGTAACGTGGGAACGCTTTCTCGACCGCGTCGGTGGCGTTTGCACCATAGGGTGCACTGCAATAGGCAATGTCAGCACACGTCTTGTTCCAACAACCATGCACACTTGTTATTACCCTCGCGCACGCTTCTTTTAATTAGAATCTGTGCTCATCTAGCGCACACACATTGATCTGTCTAACTGTTTCTGTTTATTGTGGCTAATCGCAAACAGTTCATCCCTGTGAAGTGTATGCCATCAACTGCAGACACTTTGATCTGGCTGACCATTTTGGTTCTATTTCCTAATCGCAAACAGTTAATGCTTCTGAAGCATATGCCCTCAATTGCACACACCTTTATCTAGCTGCCCATTTATGTTGTTCCTCCTCATCACAAATAGTTCATCCAAGTGAACCATATGTTTGTATATCGCACAGACCTACTTCTGGCTGCCCATTTCTTTTGTTCCTCCTCATCACAAACAGTTAATTAAACTAAACCGTATGACCTGCATCGCACACGCAGCTAAAATCTGAACCGCGTTTTATGCATCCGTCATCGCAAATGTCATGCACCTTTTTGATAGTTTTTTACACCGCCATTTGCGACTATTGCATCGCACACAGTTTCGTCGAAGGGTCTCTGATCGTAGTGTCGCGTTAGCAGCATCCCGCAGTAGTGTATGTTGATATCCGGAGTGCAAGTTCCTTCATATTTTTTAAGTTAAATTTTTGCCCCTGGTAACTTGAATTCGTGGATCCGACACTCCACACAAATCATACACGCAAGACAGTATGAATTAAATGAAATGCAGGGACTTACGCTAGCTCATTGTACAGGCTACTGCAGCTTTGCTTGCGCTTGGGATGTTCCAGGTACAAGTCCATGTTACCACTTGCTTGGATGTGCAGGCCTTGTGCTCCTTGCATCCCCCTCTGTATTTTTGACAAGGTGAATGGTTGATCAGATAAGAGGACTCGACCTGGCTGTTGTACCGGAGGACAGGTAGTTACAAGGTTATACCGGTGTGAAGGATGTGTAGCAGATCCCATAGCGCCGTCATGCTTCGCTACAAATGGGTTTGCTTCTTTCAGATGATATATGCAGAAGAAATAAGAGTTAAAATCGGAGTTGAACAGGCGTGTAAGCTAAGAGATCAGTGAAAGGATATCCAAACATCGTCAGAATAGTACACAAGGGAGTGATATGTGGATACCTAGTTCGGGCCGGTGTTTGGGCATGCTCGCCTAGCTAGAGTGCGAGCCACTTCAGAGCCGTTGAGGGTGATGCACTATCATTGGCTGGTTGCGCACGGATGCAGATCTTGAGTGGCAGCAGAGTGCTACAATGCGGTGGACGAGACCATTGGTGAAGCCCTAACATCCAAGGGGAGGGGGCCGGAGGTGCGATGATGTGCTCGATGAAGTAGCCCCGGTGAGGTGGGAGACAACATCAGTGAAGAGCACCTGATGCGGTGGAAGACGGTGTTTGTGATGCACGTCGGTTGCGGCGGCCGACATTTTCGATGGACCACCAGTTGCGGTGGACAAGGTTGTAGATGAGGTAGCTCCAGTGCGGCGGTGAAGCGCGACCGTCGTCATCGTCGTCGTCGTCCAACACAGAGGTGGGGAAAGAGACGAGACGAGGGGCGATTCGAACTTTTCTTGGGTTGGCGGCGAATTAGGGATTTGAGCGCTCTGGGGGCGCGGAAGGGGACGGTGGAGAAGGGAGATTTTGCAGCGCTGGAATTGGGGCCGCCAGATATTTCAATCTGAAACATGGAAGCGCGAACTTATTTTGTTGTCATTCTTTTGGGGGGTGGAGAGGGAGGGAGGGCTGGGTGCTAGCGTCCGTACGACACACGCGACCATCACGACACGACCCTGGTCTGCCTGATGTTCCTACATTTGAGAATTCAAACGAATCTTCTTTCATTTGCAAATGAATATATACCTATTACCATGCCAGTGTTTTCCTTCCAAATAATTAGTCATTCGAAACGACATACTATAAATTTATTAATGAGGAGTTATTTGAATTAGAGTGTGTGTCACATAGCGATCTCCAATTCTAACGTGGATTTTGCATTTCATGGTATCCATGCTACTTTTTTAATACAAATTCATATGTACATGATTAACACCATGGTAGTGAGAAAACTTTGGGTGGATTCAAACATATGACCTACAAAATAGCACAACAATCGAGTCAATGTCAACTTTTCCAAAACTAGTATGCCACAAATTCGAAATAATTACCCATATTATTGGTCCTCAATTCAAATCTTACAACATACACTAAATTAAAACGTTGATATTAAGTCTCGTACTATCTACATTCAAATGATGTTTTAGCCCCACCCACCCAACACACACGCTACATACTTCCTGTATCGATCAATCTTTCTCTCCTAACCAGCTTAGGAAGCTATCGGTTTCCGACACACTTTCATTCTTTCTCTCTTTGTTTTGATCTCTAACTCTCTCAACTACACAACCCCCTTTTTCCACTCTCTTACCAAATGTATCTACCTCAAACACCCGCCATTACACCCCATGTCGATCTCTCTCTCTCTCTCTCCGACCCGCTCTCGCTAGATACATGCATTGCCTATCTAGCCCCCCTCTCGTGCGCACGCACGCACGTTTTCTATCTAGGTCACTCTCTTGAGACCATCTCACTATTTCTTCCGCACGACGGGCCACACTCACTCAATCACGCTCTCTTTATCCAAGTCTCGATGAACCTCGCTTTTTTTCACACACAAATGATATATCTCCCTGTTCGGGCCTTGATCGACACACTCTATACTCTCTCACGAAGATTGTCTATCTAGGCCAGTCCATCCAAGCCGCCCGCATTCTTTCGACCTCACGGCGGGCCACGCTCGCTCAATCTCTCTCCCTCTCTGTCTCTCTTTGTATGTCTTGATTGACCTTGCTCTTTCTCAGACACAAACGATATATCTCCATGTTTGAGCCCAATTCGACATATTCATATTGTATACTCTCTCACGCACATTGTCTATCTAGGTCACTCTCTCCAACCCGTCTCACTCTTTTGATCGCACGATGACCCACACTCGCTCAATCTCTGTCCCTTTATATATGTAATCAATTGACCTTGCTTCCTCCCATGCACAAAATATATCTACATGTCTGTGACCGGATCATCTCTCAAGCTCTATCTTACAGCCCTCACCCTTCCCAAAACATCAATTGGACAATGTCTCTCCGGAGCATATATATCTTTTCAACTAATGCCGGACCACACTCACTTTGTCCATCTATCTATCCGTGTCTCGATTGACCTCGCTTTCTCATGCCGTATCTTCCACACTTTGAAGCTACCTCTCCATCCCTCGCAGAGCCGAAGCTATTTACATTGTGAGGGGGACTCCAACCTTGTTCCGGTGGGTTTAGATTATATTTTTGTAGCATTTGGCCCGCAACTACTACAAACACTGTTGAAACCCCCGCACCTCCCCCAATTTATTTCCCTCTGGCTCGGTCATCGCTCTCTTGCACGTCCTCTCTCGACTTCAACGCCGCACCATGGTATTTTTGCAAAAAACTCTGTTGTTCTCTTTAATTATTACAAATAAGCTACAAAACTAAACACTGATAGTCCACCTGTAATGGAACAAATTTTGACACACAAATTAAAGTGCTACAAACTTCACACCAAGGGGCCCACCTATCATTTAACAAATTTGGAACCACATATAAATTAAAAATTAAAAATGACAAGGATTGAACATGCGACAGTTCCCTCACGAACACGTCACCGTGTACCCTCGACGTCGAGCGCGATACGCAGGACACGTCGCTGAAGGAGGCGCACCGGAAGTGCGATACGCAAGACAATCAGGCGAGCTCTTTTGAAGATCCGAAACCCAACGCGGCTGGGAGAGACCCCGTCTGGACGCATTGTGGTGATGGGCTGCCCTAGGTTGGTTCATCCGCCCCTAGGGTTTCGTAGATCGAAGCTCTCCGAAGCAAAGAACACCGATGAACGAGATGCAGAAAACTAGGGTAGGAGAAGAAAGTTTCTAGATGGGTTTTGCGATTGTGTGTTGTTCAATCGCCCATCACCCCTTAGGTATATAAGAGGTGGCTGGACTTCCTGTACAAGGAGAAGTCTTGGATTCACGTCCAAAACTCTAGTCAAATTCGGATTGGTTTTGTCCGAAATTTCCAAAATTGTTCAGTTTAAACAGGCTGCAACTTGTGGGTCTTTTGTGGTGGTAAACTACCTTGGATAGAAACGAGTCCAAAAGCAATCTTGACCATTTCAACGAGAGGAGAAACTTTTATGTTGAATGTTTATTTATCAGAGGTCATCTTAAGGGTCAAATCACTCGCACAAAACAGGCTATTATTCGCGCTACCCATCAGATAGGGTGTGTGGTGGGGCACGCCATTTTCTGCCTCGCGACAGAGCTTCATTTCTTGGCTCTAACTTTTGCATACAAACTCGGATTGGAATGTTTTTATATCAAAACCAATCGTTTCAACGAGACGAAGACAATCCGTGTAGATCATTTTCCCATATGAGGCCATCTTGGCGGCGTAATCAGCCAAATAGTGTTCTGAATATAAAATCTTAGTACTTCAAACACAACTTTGGCCTTAGAGATGAGATCGGCTGGCTATGGCCCAAATATGAAAGTTTCTCCTTTTGACGATACCGAACTTTCTCTCTTTCAGCACTTTTTAATTTGAGGCCATCTTAATTGTGTTCTTGACCATGCCAAAATCTGGTGTCAACACATGCCCCCCTGTTTTTTTGGCAAAACTTGCGTGCCGAAAAATAATTTGCAATGTATTTGTTCTAAGGACGATGTCAACACTCGATCAGCCATTTATATTTCTCAGGGCGATAATTATGTATAGGCCATGTTTATGCTAAGGGCAATAGTTATTTATCGGCCATGTCTTTGCTTAGGACGATAGTCATATATCGGTCGTTGCCTATCTAGTCTTCTTGCCACACACTCGGGTGATACTTATTTAAACATTTTCCATTGAGAGGTCGAGGTAACATTGTTCCTTGTATGGACTCCACCAGATATGTGTTCCGGGAAATACACTTGTAATCTGAAAAGGACCTTCCCAACTAGGAGACCACTTCCCGAATTTTCCATCTTTTGAACCAATTGGTAGAATCACCTTCTACACAGGATCGCCAACTTGGAGATTCTTCAACTTCAACTTCTAATTGTAAGCTCTTGCCACCCTCAACTTATCTCTCTCTACGGCCTTCAAAGCAGCCAAATGTTTATCAGTGACTTCATCAATATTGTCCATCATCAAGTTATAAAAGTCCACCGCCAATAAATCATTTTGTTTGGCCATTCTCAAAGAATTCAAATTCACTTCCACTGGTAAAACGGCCTCTTGACCATATACGAGCTCATATGGAGTTACCTTTGTAGCACCATGCCTTGAGATTCTATGTCCCCACAAATCTTCGGACAGTAGCTCATGCCATCTCCTTGGATTATCCTCAATCTTCTTCTTGATGAGCTTGATTAATATTTTATTGCTAGACTCAGCTTGTCCGTTAGCTTGGGTATAATATGGGGATGAATTGAGCAACTTTGTCTTGTATGATTCGGCAATTTCTCTAACTTGATGTGACGTAAAGGATGAACATTGGTCCGTAGTTAATGTTTGAGGAATGCGGAATCTATGAATAATGTGCTTAGTTATGAATTGAATTACCTCTGTACGCGTCATATTTTTTAGCGGTATTGCTTCAGACCATTTACTAAAATAATCAGTTGCCACCAACATGAACCGATGCCCTTTTGAAGAAGGATGAATCTCTCCAATAAAGTCTAATCCCCAACCTCTAAAAGTCCACGGCTTGGTAATAGGATGTAGGATAGCAGCGGGAGCCAACTGAATATCACCAAACTTTTGACAAGCTTCACATCCTTTATAATACCAGAAGCAATCATTAACCATCGTCGGCCAATAAAACCCAGCACGTCATAATAACCATTTCATCTTGGGAGCCAACTGGTGAGTGCCACAAATACCTTCATGGAACTCTCCCATAGCAAGTCTTGCTTGGTCCTCGTCCAAGCACTTTAAAAAAACATCATCAACCATTCGATGATGGAGATCATAATTTCTCATTGTGTATTTAAAAGCCATATGCTGAATAGTCATGTCCACCCTTTTACTAGGATCACACAAATAATCAACAATGGGTTTTGTCCAGTCTTGATTTTCTCCTGCATTAAATATTTCATTAGTGGCCGAAACGGTTGGCTCCGGTTCAGCCTCCCCTATGTTGGCAAGACTAGACATTAGCCTTTCAGAAATATGAAACATGCCACAATAAACATGATAGTCGGATGCTTGTTGTGCCAACTCATTTGCTCTCCAATTGTCATGTCTTAATATATGAGCAATGCTAAAATAATCCGAAAAAGAAATTATATCTAGACATTTATCAAGATAAACATTAAGTGATTCGTCAAAACATTGAAAAACATTGGATATTTGCTACACTACTAATAGCGAATCACCAAAAGACTCAATATGTGTAACACCTATGGCAAGCAAAATCTCTAAGCCGGGTATCAATACTTCATATTCGGATTGATTATTTGTGCAAAAATATTCTAAGCGGCACAACACTTCAAAAACAGCACCCTTAGGAGATATGTAAACAATATCGACACCTTGGCCATTGCTACAAACTGAACCATCAATCTGATGCTCAACAATAAAATTAGCAACAATTTGGCCTTTCATGGATTTCAGAGATTCATAAGCCAAATCATATTCAATTAAAGCATAAGCCCACTTGCCAATTCTACCACTAAGAATTGGCCTATGCAACATGTATTTGATGACATCGGTTTGACAAGCTATAATGCAAGTTCTAGGCACTAGATAATGTCTCGATTTTGTGCATGCATAATATAAGTATAACCATAATTTCTCAATAAATGTATACCTTGTCTCTGCGTCCAATAAGCGTCGGCTCAAATAAGTAATAGCATGCTCCTTTCCTTCGGTCTCTTGAGTCAAAACAGCACCAATAACACCTTCCTCCGCTGCAATGTAAAGTCTAAATGGCTCCCTGTGCATGGGCGCTTTCATAATCGGAGTAGTGCACAAATATTTCTTAATCATATCAAATCCCTCTTGCTGTTTTGCCCCCCAAGTAAAATCAACATCATTCTTTAACCGAAGGACAGGAGTAAATGCATCAACCTTCCCTGATAGATTGGCTATGAATCTCCTCAAATAATCGACCTTGCCAAGGAATTTTTGCATATCTCTCTTGCATGTTGGAGCCTCTACTTTCTGTATAGCTTCTATCTTTTTGGGATCAATTTCCACGCCATCTTCATGAATAATGAAACCCAGAAACTTCCCAGTCGATACACCAAAGGCACACTTCAAAGGATTCATTTTCATCCCATATTTCTCCATTCTTTCAAAAGCCAAACGCAAATCGGCTAAGTGAGATTCAAGAGCATCCAATTTTACAACAATATCATCAATATAGACCTCAAGTATAACACGATGTAAATCATGAAAAATTAAATTCATTGCCCTTTGATACGTGGAGCCGGCATTCTTTAATCCAAAGGTCATCGCCGTCCACTCAAATAAACCAAGGAAATTGGGGCATCGAAAAGCTATTTTTGGCATGTCCTCTTCGGCCATAAAAGTCTGATTATACCCCGCATTACCATCAAGAAAGCTAATGACCTTATCCCCAAAAGCATCATTAATAAGCATATCAGCTATTGGCATGGGATACTCGTCTTTAGGTGTAGCTCTATTCAAATCTCTGAAATCAATTCACACCCTCAACTTGCCAGAGCCTTTCTTCTCTACTGGCACAATGTTAGAAATCCACTCGGCACACCTACAAGGTCTAATAAAATTAGCTTTAAGCAAACAACTGATCTCTTCCTTGATCAGGTCATACATTTTTGGATTAAACTTTCTAGTCGATTGCTTGTATGGTCTAAAACTGGCCTTTATAGGTAACTGATGCTTCACTAGCTCTCGGCTTAAACCTGGCATCTCATGCAATTCCCATGCAAAGAAACAAACATATTCTTTCAATAGCTTGATCAACTTAGATTTATGATCGGATCTTAAATTTTTGTTTACAAATGTCGGCCTTGGAATTGAACCATCTCCTATATCTATCTCTTCTAATGGATCGACCAATGTAAAACATTGTCCTAATTTATCCATATCATCTAACTCTTCTATGCACTCATACATATGGTTCTCATTGGACAGATATTCTACAAGACGCTTTTGTAACCACTCTGTGTTAGGATCCATTTAAATACATCATACCTTGGAGCTAATTATCGCCAACTGTCTTTAAAGAAACGGGCACGAAACCACTTTTTGTGTTGCTAAGAAAATCAAATTCTGATAAGTCGCGCACAATCAAGAAAGCAGCACTGGGATGTTGCCAATCCACCGATGCATTGGCCAAAGTAACAATTATCTGCATGAGTGACTTCTACTTCATCATCAACCCACTGAATTAATAAGTGGTGCATAGTAGACAGCACGCATTGGTTTGCATGAACCCAATCGCGGCCTAATATCACATTGTAGTTACCTTGCACCTCGGCGACAAAGAATGCAGTAGCCAAAGTTTTACTTCCCACTGTGAGCTCCACATACATCACACCTTTGGCTTCAGTTTTCTCTTTGCCTTCAAATCCATTGAGCACCATGTTGGTCTTTATCAACTCTTCAACATGCAGCCCTAGTTTTTTGAAGACCGAATATGGCATAAGCTTCACCACAGCACCACCATCAACAAGCATTCTAGCAACCGGCGATCCATTAATATGACCTTTAAGGAACAATTTCTTCAGGTGCGTCATCGGTTCTTTTGGCTTCTCGAATATAGCATTTTTTGGACCAAAATCCAACTGAGCTACATCCCCTTCTTCATCTATAGCATGAAATTCAGTAGGTAAGTAATACATCATATTAATATACATACCTTCATGAACCGGTGTAGACTCATAATCAAGCATATCATATCCATCCTCAAGCATGTCCCTTTACTCTGAAATATCTCCAAGTGAAGAGGAAGTAATAGCTGAAGTGGACGATCTAATAGCAACCGCATCATACTAAGTTGGTAGTGTAGGTTTTGCTATGATCAATGCAGAAGTTGCTACGTTTTCCTTTTTCTTAGGCTTCGACACTTGTTTTGGGGGTACCATGGGACGACTTTCATTGAACAATTTATCCCTTTTGCTTCTCTGCTTCTTGTTCCACCTTCTCATGGCCCCTCATGCACTGCAATCTCCTTTTTTGTGCCTTGGTCAAACTGGAAGGACTCCACTTAGGCTGAGTATATTTTGGATCCCTCGACTTGGCCTTGTTTTTGCTAGCTTCATGATCATTAGCCATGGGACCCTGTTGGACAGTAGCCACATCAACCGGATTATCAAGAATAATCGGCTCTTTGATTATTAATTCTTCAGTGCCTATCATAATAGTTTCGACACTAGTATTCTTCTCATTTTGCTTGCTTGGCTCTGAAATTTTAGCACTTGGTGATTTAGCATGCCACACTTGCTTGCCAACCCTTCCATGATTATCTTTCATTGGCCGATTGACACCATTGTTCAAACGGCCTTGTGTGGCATTAGAAAGCCTCTCACGAATGGGCCTCCTTGTGTCTACCCACCCTGGACGAAAAGCATATGGGGCCATTGGGGGCTGCCCCCATCCTCCATTGAAACCTCCCATGTAGTATGGCGCATAGGGGGTGGCCTTGAATGATGCCGAAAGTCTTCCCAAGGAGGTGACCTTGAGCGCTTCAAAGTTGATGACCAGTTAGATCTAGAACCGGCTGCTTGATTGACATATTTGGACAAAAACATATCAAAAGTTGGCTTCATCTTCTTGTGATGCACTTTACCTTCAGTCATCTTCCACTTGCCAACCTCTGGACTCTTGGGCTTAACAAATTTGGCAAGAGTGTTCTCTTGCACTTGTGGTTGCCTGATACGTCCATTTTGCATCATGTTTTCTTACTATTATTTATAATGTTTTATCCATAATCATGCTTTTTGGAGTAATTCTAATGCCTTTTCTCTCATAATTTGCAGGGAACACACCAAGAGGGAGAATTCCGGCAGTTGGAAATCTGGACCTGGAAAAGCTACGCCAAGCCACCTATTCTGCACAACTCCAAATGAGCTAAAACTTCGCGGAGGTTTTTTTATGGATTATTTAAGAAATACTGAAGCCAATAAACACGAGAGGGGGGCCACCAGGTGGGCGCGCCATGGTGGGTTGTGGCCTCCTCGGGCCACCTCTGGTGCCTATCTTCTGGTATATAAGCCATTTTGACCTAGAAAAATAAGAGGAGGACATTCGGGACAAAGCGCCGCCGCCTCGAGGCGGAACTTGTGTAGGAGCAATTTTGCCCTCTGACGGAGCGATTTTGCGGGGGGAACATCCCTCCTGGAGGGGGAAATTATCGTCATCATCATCACCAAAAACTCTCCCATCTTGGGGAGGGAAATCTCCATCAACATCTTCAACAGCACCATCTCCTCTCAAACCCTAGTTCATCTCTTGTGTTCCATATTGTTAACGGAACTATAGATTGGTACTTGTGGGTGACTAGTAGTGTTGATTACATCTTGTAGTTGACTATATGGTTTATTTGGTGGAATATTATATGTTCAGATCCATTATGCTATTTAATACTCCTCTGATGATGAACATGTTTATCATTTGTGAGTAGTTACTTTTGTTCTCTAGGTCACGGGAGAAATCGTGTTGCAAGTAATCATGTGAGCTTGATATGTGTTTGATATTTTCATAGTATGAATGTTGGTATTCCCTTAGTGGTGTCATGTGAACATCGACTGCATGACACTTCACCATATTTGGGCCTAAGGGGATGCATTGTGGAGTAGCAATTAGATGGTGGGTTGCGAGAGTGATAGAAGCTTAAACCCCAGTTTATGCGCTATTCCGTAAGGGACCGATTGGATCCAAAACTTTAATGCTATGGTTAAAATTTATTCTTAATACTTTTCTCGTAGTTGCGGATGCTTGCGGGAGGGTTAATCATAAGTAGGAGGTTTGGTCAAGTAAGAACAACACCTAAGCACCGTTCGACCCACATATCAAATTATCAAAGTAGCGAACACAAATCAAACCAACATGAAGAAAGTGACTAGATGAAATTCCCGTGTACCCTCAAGAACGCTTTGCTTATCATAAGAGACCATTTTGGCCTATCCTTTGCCTCAAAAGGATTGGGCTACATTGCTGCACTTTTGTTACTATTATCATTACTTGCTCGTTACAAATTATCTTGCTATCAAACTACTCCCTACTTACAATTTCAGCACTTGCAGACAATACCTTACTGAAAATCACTTGTCATTTCCTTCTGCTCCTCGTTGGGTTCGACACTCTTACTTATTGAAAAGAGCTACAATTGATCCCCTATACTTGTGGGTCATCATCGCCCCCCGAGTGTAGGGTTCTTGATGGTGATTTTGATCACTTCCTTGCTGTCGGGTTGCTTATCAAGCACAACTTGTCTCCCGAAGACCTTGTGGCCTGCCTTGTCTTCCCTGGGCTCACTAACAATGACATTAGCTTTATTAGTAGATTCGGCAACTGCTGTTAACTCTCCTTCAACAGTAAGCGTTGTTGGGGGTGTTCGATGAACAGTTCCCGGTGGGGGTTGGATGAACAGGCCCCCGTGGTAGTAGAGGCCATTGCCACTTGATGAACATGACCCCGTGGAGGGCTAGATGAACAGGACCCCATGGAGAGCTGGTTGAACAGTAGACGGTGGCGGGCTGGATGAACAGTAGCCCGTGGAGGGGTGGTTGAACAGGACCCCGTGGAGAGGGCTGGTTGAACAGTAGCCGATGGAGGTTGGATGAAGAGGTCCTCATGGTGAATAGTAGCTGGTGGAGGCTGGAGGAAGTCGACGGTGGATGAAATGTGGCAAGTGGAGGCTAGATGAAGTCAGTGGTGGATGAACAGTAGCCCGTAGATTCCCGTTTTGTAACTTTAGGCTAGTGCCTGTGGATGATTAACCATCCATCATTCGTCCTCTTCAGGAACACTTTAATATTGGACCATGGGTGTTGTATGAAAACCTTCCTAATCTCCGGACCATAGAGGTGGTTTGAGAGGTAATCATCAGTGAACTGCTTTGGAAAGGCCTGAAAACAAGGATGTGCATAAATATCTCTATATTGGAAATGGGGGCAAAGGAATAAAAAAAGGAAAGGTACAATAGTTAGTACCATCTTGTAGTTAACTGATGCCTTCTGCATTGTGCACACAAAGATCTTGTTGTTTTTTGTCGGTAATTTGTTTATCCTAACAATCTTTCTGTGTTTCTTGACTTGATTGATATTCATGGATGACTCATTTACCCATATGCAAAAAGGGTTGAATAGTGGGTCAAAACCTCTGACAGCAGGACCTACATGTGCAAGACCAAATTGTTAAAAACCTAAATATTAGAATGCACTACAAAAAAAGACACATCGTGACATTTCGGGCTAAACGAAAAAATTTATGTCATGTTTATGACACTTCTCTGATGATAATTGTGACAAAACCCGGTATCATCATAGATGTGGTGGGCTCCTACTTCTATGACAAAAAATCATGACAGAAAATGGGCTATTCGTCTTGGGCGGGCCGGAGATGCAGCTGCATGACATTTTTTGGGCCGTCCATGATGAAAAAACGATGGTAGAAGCGAGGGCGAGGAAAATATCGGGGAGTTCCGCATTATGGTGGGTGGTCAGGGCCGAGCGATGCACGTTTCTCTCATACACGTACGCGCGTGGGTGCGTGGCATTGGGCTCTAACTGAACCCGAGAGAGGCATTCGCCTACTAAACCCGAGCGATTGCACTGCAGGCTACGCGTTACTAAACCCGAGCGATCGATCGATCTGGCTGTTAACTGAACCCGATCGAGCGATTCCTTCGCTACTGCTGCTAACTGAAGCCACTCGAACTTGCTACCTGTTGGTGAACAGTGAGTGTTGTTGGGGGGGGATTCGATGAATAGTTCCCGGTGGGGGTTGGATGAACAGGACCCCGTGGTAGTAGAGGCCATTGCAGCTGGATGAACAGGACCCCGTGGAGGGCTGGATGAACAGGTCCCCGTGGAAATCTAGTTGAACAGTAGCTGGTGGGAGGCTAGATGAACAATAGCCCGTGGAGGAGTGGTTGAACAGGACCCCGTGGAGAGGGCTGGTTGAACAATAACCGGTGAAGGCTGGATGAACAGGACCCCGTGGTGAATAGTAGCTGGTGGAGGCTGGAGGAAGTCGATGGTGGATGAATAGTAGCATGTGGATCCTGGAGGAAGTCGACGGTGGACGAACAGTAGCCAGTGGAGGCTGGGGCGAGGCAGTAGATGGTGGATGAATTGTAGCCCATGGAGTCCCGTTTTTTGACTTTAGGCCAGTGCCTGTGGATGATTGACCGTCCATCGTTCGTCCTCTTCAGGAACACTTCAATATTGAACCATGGGTGTTGTATGAAAACCTTCCTTGCCTCCTGACCAAAGAGGTGGTTTGAGAGGTAATCATCAGTGAATTTTTTGGAAAGGCCTGAAAACAAGTATGTGCACAAATATCTCTATTGGAAATGGGGCAAAGGAATAAAAAAGGAAAGGTATAATAGTTAGTACCATCTTATAGTTAACTGATGTCTTCTTCATTGTGCACACAAAGATCTTGTTGTTTGTTGTCGGTAATTTCTTTATCCTAACAATCTTTCTTAGTTGCTTGACTTGATTGATATTCTTGGACAACACATTTCCCATATGCTAAAACGGTTTACTAGTGGGTCAAAACTTCTAACAGCAGGACTTAAATGTGCAAGACCAAATTGTTAAAAACCCTAAATATTAGAGTGCACTACAAAAAAGATACATCCGTGACATTTTGGGCCGAACAAAGAAATATTTTGTCATGCTTATGACACATCTATGACGATAATTGTGACCAAACCCGGTATCGCCACAGATATGTGGGCTCCTACTTTAATGACAAAAAATCCTGACAGAAAATGGGCTTTTTGTCCTGGGCGGGCCGGAGACGCAGCTGCATGACATTTTTTGGGCTGTCCATGGCAGAAAAAACAAAGGTAGAAGCGAGGGCGTGGAAAATATCAGGGAGTTCCGGGTTATGGTGGGTGGTCGGGGCCGAGCGTTGTGCGTTTCTCTCGTACACGTACGCGCGTGGGTGCATGGCGTTGGGCTCTAACTGAACCCGAGCGAGGAGTTCGCCTACCGAACCCGAGTGATTGCACCATAGGCTATGCGTTACTGAACCCGAGCGATCGATCGATCTGGCTGTTAACTGAACCCGATCGAGCTATTCCTTCACTACTGCTGCTAACTGAAGCTGATCGAACCTGGGGGTTGGATGAACAATTCCTGGTGGGGTTGGATGAATAGGACCCCCTAGTATTAGAGGCCGTTGCCGCTAGATGAACAGGACCCCGATCGAGCCAGTTGGGTGTGGATGAATAGGACCCGCGGAGGGCTGGATGAACAGGACCCCGTGGAGAGCTTGTTGAACAGTAGCCGGTGGAGAGCTGTATAAATAGTAGCCCGTGGGGGGTGGTTGAACAGGACCTCATGGAGAGGGCTGGTTGAACAGTAGCCAGTGGAGGCTGGATGAATAGGACCCTGTGGTGAATTGTAGCAGGTGGAGGTTGGAAGAAGTCAACGGTGGATGAACAGTAGCAGGTGGAGGTCGAGGAAGTCGACGGTGGATGAATAGTAGCCTGTATTGATCGTCCATTGTTCGTCCTCTTCAGGAACACTTCAATATTGAACCATGGGTGTTGTATGAAAACCTTCCTCGCCTCCTGACCATAGAGGTAGTTTGAGAGGTAATCATCAATGAACTGCTTTGGAAAGGCCTAAAAACAAGGATGTGCATAAATATATCTATATTGGAAATGTGGTAAAGGAA
This sequence comes from Triticum urartu, assembly GCF_003073215.2. Classification (NCBI taxonomy): domain Eukaryota; kingdom Viridiplantae; phylum Streptophyta; class Magnoliopsida; order Poales; family Poaceae; genus Triticum; species Triticum urartu. Next base: position 344,404,308 of record NC_053027.1, on the reverse strand, counting down.
TAAAAAAAGGAAAGGTATAATAGTTAGTACCATCTTGTAGTTAACTGGTGTCTTCTTCATTGTGCATACAAAGAACTTGTTATTTTGTTGCCAATTTCTTTATCCTAACAATCTTTCTAAGTTTCTTGACTTGATTGATATTCATGGACAACTCATTTCCCCATATGCAAAAAGGGTCGAATAGTGGGTCAAAACCTTTGACAGCAGGACCTACATGTGCAAGACCAAATTGTCAAAAACCTAAATATTAGAATGCACTACAAAAAAAGACACATCCATGACATTTTGGGCCAAACGAAAAAAAATCTGTCAAGCTTATGGCACTTCTATGACGATAATTTTGACAAAACCCGGTATCATCATAGATGTGGTGGGCTCCTACTTCTATGACAAAAAATCATGACAAAAATTGGATTTTTCATCCTGGGCGGGCTGGAGATGCAGCTGCAGGACATTCTTTGGGCCGTCCATGATGGAAAAACCGTGGTAGAAGTGAGGGCGAGGAAAATATCGGTGAGTTCCCAGTTACGGTGGGTGGTCAGGGCCGAGCGATGCGTGTTTCTGTCATACAAGTACGCGCGTGGGTGCGACGCGTTGGGCTCTAACTGAAATAGAGCGAGGCGTTTGCCTACCGAACCCGAGCGATTTCACTATAGGCTACGCGTTAGTGAACCCAATCGATCGATTCCTTCGCTACTACTGCTAACTGAAGCCGATCGATCGATTCCTTTGCTACTGTTGCTAACTGAAGCCGATCGAACCTGCTGCCTCTTAATGAATAGTGAGCGTTCTTGGGGGAGTTGGATGGACAGTTCCTGCTAGGGATTAGATGAACAGGACCCCGTGGTAGTAGAGGCCATTGCCGCTGGATGAACAGGACCGTGATCGAGCCGGTTGGGGTGGATGAACATGACCCGGTGGAGGGCTGGATGAACAGGACCCCATGGAGGGCTGGTTGAACAGTAGCCGGTGGAGGGCTGGATGAACAGGACCCCGTGTTGAGCAGTAGCAGGTGGAGGCTGGAGGAAGTGCTACCTTTTGAGCACTACATTGGTTTTCCTCGAAGAGGAAGGGGTGATGCAGCAAAGTAGCGTAAGTATTTCCCTCAGTTTTTGAGAACCAAGGTATCAATCCAGTAGGAGGCTACGCGCGAGTCCCTCGTACCTGCACAAAACAAATAAATCCTTGCAACCAACGTGAATAGGGGTTGTCAATCCCTACACGGCCACTTACGAGAGTGAGATCTGATAGATATGATAAGATAATATTTTTGGTATTTTTGTGATAAAGATGCAAAGTAAAATAAAGGCAAATTAAAGAGCAAAGGAAATAACTAAGTAGTAGGACATTAATATCATAAAGATAGACCCGGGGGCCATAGGTTTCACTAGTGGCTTCTCTCGAAAGCATAAGTATTCTACAGTGGGTGAACAAATTACTGTTGAACAATTGACAGAACTGAGCATAATTATGAGAATATCTTGGCATGATCATGTATATAGGCATCACGTCCGAGACAAGTAGACCGACTCCTGCCTGCATCTACTACTAATACTCCACTCATCGACCGCTATCTAGCATGCATCTAGAGTATTAAGTTAAAAACAGAGTAACGCCTTAAGCCAGATGACATGATGTAGAGGGATAAACTCATGCAATATGATAAAAACCCCACCTTGTTATCCTCGATGGCAACAATACAATATGTGCCTTGCTGCCCTTGCTATCACTGGGAAAGGACACCGCAAGATTGAACCCAAAGCTAAGCACTTCTCCCATTGCAAGAAAGATCAATCTAGTAGGCCAAACCAAACTGATAATTCAAACAGACTTGCAAAGATAACCAATCATACATAAAAGAATTCAGGGAAGATTCAAATATTGTTCAAAGATAGACTTGATCATAAACCCACAATTCATCGGTCTCAACAAACACAGAGCAAAAAGAAGATTACATCGAATAGTTCTCCATAAGAGAGGGGAGAACATTGTATTGAGATCCAAAAAGAGAGAAGAAGCCATCTAGCTAATAACTATGGACCCGTAGGTCTGAGGTAAACTACTCACACTTCATCGGAGGGGCTATGGTGTTGATGTAGAAGCCCTCCGTGATCGACGCCCCCTCCGGCGGAGCTCCGGAACAGGCCCCAAGATGGGATCTCATGGATACAGAAAGTTGCGGTGGTGGAATTAGGTTTTTGGCTCCGTATCTGATCGTTTGGGGGTACGTAGGTATATATAGGAGGAAGCAGTACGTTGGTGGAGCAACAGGGGGCCCACGAGGGTGGAGGGCGCCCCCCTACCTTGTGGCCTCCTGTTTTGTGTCTTGACGCAGGGTCCAAGTCTCCCGGGTCTTGTTTGTTGCGAAAATCATATTCCCGAAGGTTTCATTCAGTTTGGACTCCGTTTGATATTCCTTTTCTTTGAAACCCTAAAACAAGCAAAAAATAGCAATTCTGGGCTGGGCCTCTGGTTAATAGGTTGGTCCCAAAAATAATATAAAAGTGGATAATAAAGCCCAATAATGTCCAAAACAGTAGATAATATAGCATGGAGCAATCAAAAATTATAGATACGTTGGAGACGTATCAAGCATCCCCAAGCTTAATTCCTGCTCGTCCTCGAGTAGGTAAATGATAAAAACAGAATTTCTGATGCGGAGTGCTACTTGGCATAATTTTAATGTAATTCTTCTTAATTGTGGTATAAATATTCAGATCCGAAAGACTCAAGACAAAAGTTTAATATTGACATTAAAATAATAATACTTCAAGCATACTAACAAAGCAATTATGTCTTCTCAAAATAACATGGCCAAAGAAAGTTATCCCTACAAAATCATATAGTCTAGCTATGCTCCATCTTCACCACACAAAATATTTAAATCATGCACAACCCCGATGACAAGCCAAGCAATTGTTTCATACTTCTGGTGTTCTCTAATTTTTTCAATCTTCATGCAATACATGAGCGTGAGCCATGGACATAGCACTTATAGGTGGAATATAATGGTGGTTGTGGAGAAGACAAAAAGGGAGAAGATAGTCTCACATCAACTAGGCATATCAACGGGCTATGGAGATGCCCATCAATAGATATCAATGTGAGTGAGTAGGGATTGCCATGCAACGGATGCACTAGAGCTATAAGTATATGAAAGCTCAAAAAGAAACTAAGTGGGTGTGCATCCAACTTGCTTTCTCATGAAGACCTAGGGCATTTTGAGGAAGCCCATCATTGGAATATACAATCCAAGTTCTATAATAAAAGATTCCCACTAGTATATGAAAGTGATAACATAGGAGACTCTCTATCGTGAATATCATGGTGCTACTTTGAAGCACGAGTGTGGTAAAAGGATAGTAGCATTGTCCCTTCTATCTTTTTCTCTCATTTTTTTATTTGGGACGTTTCTCTTTTTTTATGGCCTCTTTTTTTTATATTTCTCGTCCGGAGTCTCATCCCGACTTGTGGGGGAATCGTAGTCTCCATCATCCTTTCCTCACTGGGACAATGCTCTAGTAATGATTGTCATCACACTTCTATTTTTCTTACAACTCAACAATTACAACTCGATACTTAGAACAAAATATGACTCTATATGAATGCCTTTGGCAGTGCACCGGGATATGCAATGACTCATTAGTGACATGTATGGAAGAATTATGAATGGTGGCTTTGCCACAAATACGATGTCAACTACATGATCATGCTAAGCAATATGACAATGATGGAGTGTGTCATAATATACGGAACGGTGGAAAGTTGCATGGCAATATATCTCGGAATGGCTATGGAAATGCCATAATAGGTAGGTATGGTGGTTGTTTTGAGGAAGGTATATGGTGGGTGTATGATATCGGCGAAAGGTGCGCGGTATTAGAGAGGCTAGCAAGGGTGGAAGGGTGAGAGTGCGCATAATCCATGGACTCAACATTAGTCATAAAGAACTCATATACTTATTGCAAAAATCTACAAGTTATCAAAGCAAAGTATTACGCGCATGCTCCTAGGGGGATAGATTGGTAGGAAAAGATCGTCGCTCGTCCCCGACCGCCACTCATAAGGAAGACAATCAAAAAATAAATCATGCTCCGACTTCATCACATAACGGTTCACCATATGTGCATGCTACGGGAATCACAAACTTTAACACAAGTATTCTTCAAATTCACAACTACTCAACTAGCACAACTTTAATGTCACCATCTTCATATCTCAAAACAATTATCAAGCATCAAACTTCTCATAGTATTCAACACACTCTGAAGAAAGTTTTATTACCGAGAGATCAATAGTTTCTATAAAACAAAGCATATTAGGATCTTGGATACCAAGCATATTAGGATTTTAAGCAAGTTACCATGCTATTTAAGACTCTCAAAATATCTAAGTGAAGCATGAGAGATCAATAGTTTCTATAAAACAAATCCACCACCGTGCTCTAAAAGATATAAGTGAAGTACTAGAGCAAAACTACATAACTCAAAATATATAAGCGAAGCACATAGAGTATTCTAACAAAATCCAAATCATGTATGGCTCTCTCAAAAGGTGTGTACAGCAAGGATGATTGTGGTAAACTAAAAAGTATCGAATCATACAAGACGCTCCAAGCAAAACACATATCATGTGGCGAATAAAAATATAGCTCCAAGTAAAGTTACCGATAGAAGTAGACGAAAGAGGGGATGCCTTCCGGGGCATCCCCAAGCTTTGGCTTTTATGTGTCCTTAGATTATCTTGGGGGTGCCATGGTCATCCCGAAGCTTAGTCTCTTGCCACTCATTGTTCCATAATCCATCAAATCTTTACCCAAAACTTGAAAACTTCACAACACAAAACTTAAAGTAGAAAATCTCGTGAGCTCCGTTAGCGAAAGAAAACAAAAGACCACTTCAAGGTACTGTAATGAACTAATTCTTTATTTATATTGGTGTTATACCTACTGTATTCCAACTTCTTTATGGTTTATAAACTATTTTACTAGCCATAGATTCATCAAAATAAGCAAACAACACATGAAAAAACAAAATCTGTCAAAACAGAACAGTCTGTAGTAATTTGTAGCTAGCGCAAGATCTGGAACCCCAAAAATTCTAAAATAAATTTCTGGACGTGAGTAATTTATCTATTAATCATCTGCAAAAATACTTAACTAAATAGGACTGTCCAAATAAAAATGGCAGTATTTCTCGTGAGAACTATAGTTTCTGTTTTTTATAGCAAGTGTAACAAGACTTTCCCCAAGTCTTCCCAACGGTTCTACTTGGCACAAACACTAATTAAACACAAAAAACACAACCTAAACAGTGTCTAGATAAATTATTTATTACTAAACAGGATCAAAAAGCAAGGAATAAAAATCAAATTGGGTTGCCTCCCAACAAGCGCTATCGTTTAACGCCCCTAGCTAAGCATAACAAGCAAGGATAGATCTAGGTATTGCCATCTTTGGTAGGCAATCCATAAGTGGCTCTCATAATAGATTCATAAGGTAATTTAATTTTATTTCTAAGAAAGTGTTCCATGCCTTTCCTTAATGTAAATTGGAATCTAATATTTCCTTCCTTCATATCAATAATTACACCAAATCGTTCTAAGGAAAGGTCTACCAAGAATAATAGGACATGAAGGATTGCAATCTATGTCAAGAACAATGAAATCTACGGGCACATAATTCCTATTTGCAACAATAAGAAAATAATTAATTCTTCCCAAAGGTTTCTTAATAGTGGAAACCACGAGGTGCAAGTTTAAAGAGCAATCATCAAAATCACGGAAACCTAACAAATCACACAAAGTTTTTGGGATCATGGAAACACTAGCACCCAAATCACATGAAGCATAGCATTCATGATATTTAATTTTAATTTTAATAGTTGGTTCCACTCATCATAAAGCTTTCTAGGGATAGAAACTTCTAATTCAAGTTTTTCTTCATAAGATTGCATCAAGGCATCAACGATATGTTTAATAAACGCTTTATTTTGACTATAAGCATGAGGAGAATTTAGCACGGATTGCAACAAGGAAATACAATCAATCAAAGAGCAATTTTCATAGTTAAATTCCTTGAAATCCATAATAGTGTGTTTAGCAACATCTAGGGTTTTAATTTCTTCAATCCCACTTTTATCAATTTTAGCATCAAGATCAAAAAATTCCGAATTCTTAGAACGCCTTCTAGGTAAAGGTGGATGACATATTAAGTCCCATCATTTTTAAGATTCATATTGCAAAACAAAGATTTAATAGGGAACACATCAATAACTTTTAGATCTTCATCATTATTTTCATGGGAACTAGAAGAACACGCTCTTATAAAGGCATCTTTCTTAGCATGCATCCTAGCGGTTCTTTCTTTGCACTCATCAATGGAAATTCTCCTGGCTTTGAGAGACTCATTGATATCATGCTTAGGTGGAATAGATCTAAGTTTCAAAGAATCAACATCAAGAGAAATTCTATCAACGTTCCTAGCCAACTCATCAATCTTAAGCAATTTTTCTTCAATCAAAGCATTAAAATTCTTTTGCGAAGTAATGAATTCTTTAATATTAGATTCAAAATCAGAGGGCATCTTATTATAATTTCCAAAAGAATTGTTGTAGGAATTACCATAATTATTAGAGGGATTACTAGGATAAGGCCTAGGATTAAAATTTCATCTATACGGGTTGTTACCAAAATTGTTCCTACCAACAAAATTCACATCCATAGATGCATTATTATTCTCAATCAAAGTAGACAAGGGCATATCATTAGGATCAGAAGAAACACTCTTATTAGCAAATAATTTCTTAAGTTCATCCATCTTTCCACTCAAAACATTAATTTCTTCTATCGCATGCACCTTTTTATTAGTAGATCTTTTAGTATGCCATTGAGAATAATTAGCCATAATATTAACTAGGAGTTTAGTAGCTTCTCCTAAAGTGATTTCCATAAAAGTTCCTCCCGCGGCCGAATCTAAAAGATTTCTCGAAGCAAAATTTAATCCAGCATAAAAAATTTGTATAATCATCCACAAATTCAAACCATGAGTAGAGCAATTAGCTTTCATTAGTTTCATTCTCTCCCAAGCTTGTGCAACATGTTCATGATCAAGTTGCTTAAATTTCATAATATCGTTTCTAAGAGAGATGGTCTTAGTGGGAGGAAAATACTTAGAGATAAAAGCATCTTTGCACTTATTCCATGAATCAATACTATTTTTAGGCAAAGAGGAAAATCAAGCTTTAGCACGATCTCTAAGTGAAAAAGGAAATAGCATCCACATCTTTCTTATTTTGCATATCACACAAATCAACGAAGCTATTTAGATGGGTAGAGGCATCTTCACTAGGAAGGCCGGAAAATGGATCTTTCATGACAAGATTTAGCAAAGCAGTATTAATTTCACAAGATTTAGCATCGGTAAGAGGAGCAATCGGAGTACTAATAAAATCATTGTTCTTGGTATTGGTGAAGTCACATAATTTAGTATTATCTTGAGCCATCGTGACAAGCAAGCAAACTAACACACAAGAAAACAAAAAACAAGCGGGCAAAAAGGGGCAAATAGAGAAAGAGATGGAGGATAGAGAGAGAGGGCGAATAAAAAGGCAAGGCTGAAGTGGGGGAGAGGAAAACGAGAGGCAAATGGCAAATAATGTAATGCGGGAGATAAGGGTATGTGATGGGTACTTGGTATGTTGACTTTTGCGTAGACCTCCCCGGCAACGGCACTAGAAATCCTTCTTGCTACCTCTTGGGCACGGCGTTGGTTTTCCCCGAAGAGGAAGGGATGAGGCAGCAAAGTAGCGTAAGTATTTCCCTCAGTTTTTGAGAACCAAGGTATCAATCCAGTAGGAGGCTACGCGCGAGTCCCTCATACCTGCACAAAACAAATAAATCCTCGCAACCAATGCGAATAGGGGTTCTCAATCCCTACACGGCCACTTACGAGAGTGAGATCTGATAGATATGATAAGATAATATATTCGGTATTTTTGTGATAAACATGCAAAGTAAAATAAAGGAAAAGTAAAGAGCAAAGGAAATAACTAAGTAGTAGGAGATTAATATGATAAAGATTGACCCGGGGGCCATAGGTTTCACTAGTGGCTTCTCTCGAGAGCATAAGTATTCTATGGTGGGTGAACAAATTACTGTTGTGCAATTGAAAGAATTGAGCATAATTATGAGATATCTAGGCATGATCATGTATATAGGCATCACGTCCGAGACAAGTAGACCGACTCCTGCCTGCATCTACTACTATTACTCCACTCATCGACCGCTATCCAGCATGCATCTAGAGTATTAAGTTAAAAACAGAGTAACGCCTTAGGCAAGATGACATGATGTAGAGGGATAAACTCATGCAATATGATGAAAACCCCATCTTGTTATCCTTGATGGCAACAATACAATACGTGCCTTGCTGCCCCTGCTGTCACTGGGAAAGGACATCGCAAGATTGAACCCAAAGCTAAGCACTTCTCCCATTGCAAGAAAGATCAATCTAGTAGGCCAAACCGACTTGCAAAGATAACCAATCATACATAAAAGAATTCAGAGAAGATTCAAAGATTGTTCATATATAGACTTGATCATAAACCCACAATTCATCGGTCTCAACAAACACACCGCAAAAAGAAGATTACATCGAATAGTTCTCCACAAGAGAGGGCGAGAACATTGTATTGAGATCCAAAAAGAGAGAAGAAGCCATCTAGCTAATAACTATGGACCCGTAGGTCTGAGGTAAACTACTCACACTTCATCGGAGGGGCGATGGTGTTGATGTAGAAGCCCTCCTTGATCGAGGCCCCCTCCGGCGGAGCTCCGGAATAGGCCCCAAGATGGGATCTCGTGGATAAAGAAAGTTGCGGGGGTGGAATTAGGTTTTTGTCTCCGTATCTGATCGTTTGGGGGTACGTAGGTATATATAGGAGGAAGGAGTACGTCGGTGGAGCAACAGGGGACCCACGAGGGTGGAGGGCGCGCCTCGGGGGTAGGCGCGCCCCCTACCTCGTGGCCTCCTCTTTTGTGTCTTGTAGGGTCCAAGTCTCCCGGGTCTTGTTTGGTGAGAAAATCACGTTCCCGAAGGTTTCATTCCATTTGGAATCCACTTGATATTCCTTTTCTTCGAAACCCTAAAACAGGCAAAAAAACAGCAATTCTGGGTTGGGCCTTCGGTTAATAGGTTAGTCCCAAAAATAATATAAAAGTGGATAATAAAGCCCAATAATGTCCAAAACAGTAGATACTACAGCATGGAGCAATCAAAAATTATAGATATGTTGGAGACGTATCAGGAAGTCGACTATGGATGAACAGTAGCCCGTGGAGGCTGGAGCGAGGCAGTTGACGATGGATGAACAGTAGCCAGTGGAGTCCCATTTTGCGGTATGCCACACCCCTCTCGATGAACAGGACCCCCGTTTTGACCTTAGGCACTCCAACACAAGTCCATTTCCTCCTTTTTGCGGTACGCCACACCCCTCAAGATCAACAGCACCCTGTTTCGACCGTAGGAGCTCGAACACAAGTCTTTTTCCTCCGTTTTGCGGTACGCCAGACCCTTCCCGATGAACAGGACCCTATTTCGACCGTAGGCGATCGAACACAAGGCCGTTTTCCTCCGTTCTGCGCTACACCAGGTCTCGTTTCGGCTGTTTCGTCCAAGCCGGTTGACTCCTGATGAACACGACGGATTCTGACCTAGTCTATTGCCTCCTGATGAACAAGACACGTTTTGACCTAGTCACTTGGCTCCCGGTGAACACGACGCTATTTCCTCCATTCCGACCAAGTTGGTTGGCTGCCGATGAACAGGACGCTGTTGCTGCCCTCCGCTGCCTCTCCATATACACGAGCCCTGGCCGTACATATGTGCGAGTAGGCGTTAGAGTCCCCGCCGGTATGTACCTACGTACGTGTACACCATATAGGCGGCACTGCCTAAACAACTACCGCTCCTTATTGGGCCACGGTTCATCGTGGCAGAAAAATCGCTGGACCAGTATGTACGTACATGTTTGTGACCAGAATGACAACGCTACATAGCTTCGACCGGGTGGGTCCCGGTTGTGAGGGAGCATAAGATAGGCACTTCCTTGTGTGTGAAGATGTAGCTGGTGGGTCCGAGCTGATAGGGGGAGGTTTCTTTTTTTTACGCGTAATAAGGAGGCACTTCCTTGCGTGCGAAGATGTAGCTGGTGCGAAGATGTAGTTGTCGTTTATTGACCAAGTTGACCATGCTATGCGGAGAACACCAAAAGGTGGACGACGGTGAGGCATGCGACAAAGCGGAGCCTAGGAACATGCGGAGGGTAGTACGACGGTTGACTGGTTCGGCTGCGGTGTGAGGCTGCCGTCGCTGCAGAATAACTAGGGTGTGGGTGAGTAGAGGGATGGGCTGGCCAGCGGTGGGTGTAGTAGGGGGAGGTGAGGCCTCCGCGGCAGCACAGCCGGCCACGGGAGGCAGGAGCATGCGGTGGTTTGGAAGGCTAGAGTAAGAAAATTAGAGGTTGAAGAAGCAGGACGGCCGTTGGATCTTAACAATCCAACGGTCACTTGTGATTGTATCGTTTCTTGACTAAGTTGACAATGCCCTCCGTACACATCAACTTAGTAGGGCCACACGTCAGCCTCCAAATCTAGTGGCCCCAACTATCATGTGGAGCACTCATTACTTTTCACTTAATAAGGAGGCACTTCCTTTCATGCCAAGATATAGCTGGTGGGTCCCAGCTGTCATTGGGAGGATTCATTCTTTTTGGCGTAATAAGGAGGAACTTGCTTGCATGCAGCCACGGACCATGTGGGTCCCAACTATCAGCCTCTCCATGTATATCCCTCTTCTAATGTTGTCGTTTGTTGACAACGTTGATCACGCTGTGCCGAGAACACCAGCGCGATGGATGACAGCAAGACCCAAGAAGGGAATGACCCAGAGGCGGTGAAGCCATGATACGTCTCCAATGTATCTATAATTTATGAAGTATTCATGATGTTATTCTATCATTCTTGGGTGTTTTACAATCATTTTATAACAACTTTATATCATTTTTTGGGACTAACCTATTGACCCAGTGCCCAGTGCTAGTTGCTGTTTTTTGCTTGTTTTTTACATCGTGGGAAATCAATATCAAAAGGAGTCCAAACGCCGCAAAACTTCACGGAGATTTTTTGGACCAAAAGGAACCCAATGGGCCAGAGCTGCACCTGGGGGTGCCCCGAGGGGGGCACAACCCACCAGGGCGCGCGAGGCCCCCCTGGCGCGCCCAGGTGGGTTGTGCCCACCTCGGTGGCCTCCCATACCCCTTCTTTGCACTATGAATTCCCAAATATTCCGAAACCCCTCGAGGTTAACCTAGATCAGAAGTTCCGCTACCGCAAGGCTCCGTAGCCACCGAAAACCAATCTAGACCCGTTCCGGCACCCTGCCGGAGGGAGGATCATCTCCGGTGGCCATCTTCATCATCCCGGCGGCCACCATGATGAGGAGGGAGTAGTTCACCCTCGGGGTTGAGGGTTTGTACCAGTAGCTATGTGTTTAATCTCTCTCTCTCTCTCTCGTGTTCTTGAGATGTCACGATCTTGACGTATCACGGGCTTTGTTAATATAGTCGGATCATATGGATCTTGTTGTGATGAATTGAGTTTTTCCCTTTGAGATTTCGTGGTTATCAGATTGAATACTTTTATGTATTTTGGAACACTTCATATATTTCTTGCAATTGAATACTCGTGGTGGAAATGGGGTATTGTATTGGTTCACTTGATATATGTTTTGGCACTCAACTTGCGGATTCCCGCGGTGACCTTGGGGTAATCTATGCATAGGGGTTGATACACGATCTTGTCCTTATTTCTCCGGTAGAAATCTTGGGGTACTCTTTGTAGTTCTTTGTGTGGATTGAGTATTATGAATATGAATTTGCTTTGGTATTATTCTAGTACAAACTCTTGGATAGATCAAACGGGAACAATAGCATTGTGTTATTTTGGTACGAACTCTTGAATAGATCGATCAGAAAGAATAGCTTTGAGGTGGCTTCGTACCCTATAAACAATTCTTAACTTTTGTTCTCCGCTAATAGGAACTCGGGAGTGATTCTTTGTTGTACTTTGAGGGATAATCATATGATCCAACTATGTTAGCACTGTTGGGAGATTGCACTAGCGAAAGTACGGACCCTAGGCCTTGTTTTTAAGCATTGAAACACCGTTTTGTGCCCGCTTACTATTTTCTACCTTGTTGTTTTTATTTATTCAGATTATAAAAACATATTTCAACCATCCATATAACACTTGTATCACCATCTCTTCGCCGAACTAGTGCACCTATACAATTTGCCATTGTATTGGGTGTGTTGGGGACACAAGAGATTTCTTGTATTTGGTTGCAGGGTTGTTTGAGAGAGACCATCTTCATCCTACACCTCTCACAGATTGATAAACCTTAGGTCATCCACTTGAGGGAAAATTGCTACTATCGTACAAAACTCTGCGCTTGGAGGCCCAACACGTGTCTACAAGAATAAAGTTGTGTGGTAGACATCAAGCAACATAAGTGGAGGGATGTGGGTGAGTAGAGGGATGGCCTGTCCAACGGTGAGGCCCGCGCGGCTGCGCAGCCGGCCACGGGAGGCGGGAGCAGGCGGCTGGAGCAAGAAGTTCAGAGATTGAAGAAGCATGACTGCCGTTGGATTGACATCCAACGGTGACGTCTGCTAGAATCGTTTGCTGGCGTATATAATAAGTAAGAAAAATCTTGCATACGTGTCAACTTAGTAGGCCCAAAAGTCAGACCATTACCTATTTTTTAATAATTTACAGCTCATTGCTACTTGTTATGCAATTTATTGCAGTCCGTTTTTTGTTGGCCAGGGCCAGGGTTAAAAATTTAAACGAAATTTCGCATATTTCTGTGGGGTCCAAACTATTTTAATACCAAAATATCGAGCCAGATTTAAAGTACTTTGAAGATATATTTAAATTAGGTTAAAGCCCAGTGAAATTGGAATCTGAAAGTGTCAGAATATTCAGAAATTATAAAGTAATTGCCAATTTGTTGTCTGTTTTTTATATTTACAGCCCATTTCATATTACTTTCAAGATTTGTAGCCGTCTTGAAAGTGTTGCAGCCCATCAGGGCATAGAATAATAAGTAGGCCAGGATTTGGTATTCTTCAGAAAAATAAACTGGGCTCATTTTCACAAAGAAAAAATAGTTGGCTGATCATGTGGTGAACGTAAAATATAGGCCTGGGCTAGACGGGCCACAGCCTAGTTGAAACCCTGCTCCATCTCAACAATAACAAAAAAATACTGTTCGAGAAGCTACGTCCCGGGTGTCAGCTGATCTTGTGTTGTTCTCTTGTCTATTGACTATATACGCTGAGAATGTCATGGGTCACATGTCAGGAAACTGCTAGGAGGAAGCATTTTCTTTTTCTATACGCTGACAATGGAGTATATATAACAAAAAATGAGGAACTTCCTTGCATATGACCATTGCCATGGTGGTCCCCTACTATCATCCTCTCCACGTGCAGTCCTCTCCCGATTCCTCTTCTTTGTTGACCGTGTTGACAATGCGAGAGGGCGGCGTTAATGATTCAGGAGATGGTAGGGCGGCGATGTGTGCGCTGAGGCGCAGCCAGCCTTGGGATGCACAAGCAGGCGGCCCCGCCGACGCTGGTTTGGTTTTGTCGGCTGAAGGAAGACAGGACTGAAGAAACATGACAGACTATAGAAGCAGTAGGAGTACTTAGCAACCTTAACTGAAACCAGTAGGGGCACTTAACAACCATAGCTGAAAGCAGTATGAGTACTTATACAGGTTCAACCGTACAAAGCATGCCTCGAACAGTGCTACTTTGCCTACAGTTAACCAAGGGTGAGGCCACAAAGCCCAAGGACAAGGCCCAGATGCCACCCCGCGCAACCACAACCTTATGAAAGTGGCTTCATCTCGCAATGTGGTCAATAAACAGGATATTCACTTTAGAGCCATGGAAAAGCATGAACATAACCTTCTGTCCTATTCTCCAAGATGGACGGGCCTTCATTATTTGAGACCACCCATGAATAAGTATATTTTCACCTTCAAGGGGAATGTTGCAGGTCAACATAAACATCATGTTGTGACCAAGCGCAAGTCTGACCCGACAATGGTCAGGCATCTATATAGAAACAATACAAGTAGGCAGTTTCTGTTTCAAGAAGATCAAAGCTGTAAAACTGTGCATAAGCAAGAGTTTATGAACAACATATATAATAGAAAACAGCTCGTACCATAAGTTTCTCAACACAGTTGGACCTGTTCAACGTGTGCAGCTGTGGCATACATATCCCACGTGGCCTTCCACCATTGAAACGCCCCACATGGACCTCGAGATGATCAATAAAGTGTAGGAACTTGTGTATGTTGTCCTAGTCAACTTCAGTGCCATCAGTAACAGTCGAGTTCTTATAGAATAACAAGCGGGTAGCCTGCTTAACTTTGAAATAACCTACACGTGCCACCAATTATAAGAAATATTAGTTAGAAGTAGCATCTCCGTGAGAGATTCGTTGCTACTTCTAAAGTTAAATTGTGATTAGTTAGATAGAATAGGTGTAAGAAGTAATCGAGGCAACAAGCAAGAACAAGATACAAAACTAACATGGATGAACAATTGTAACGACATCGGGGTGGAAGATCAAAGTGAAGATGAGACCAGGTTCTGCTATTTCTGTCAACATTCGTGCGCCAACTTTTAGTCTGTAACACTTGAGAAAGTGTATCCAAGTTCGGCCATAAAAAAGCAGCGATCTTCTTGGTTCATGAACCCAACTCGGAACTTAAATCCATGGCTTGTCTTCAGTGTGACCATTAAACTGGTGTATTCAGTTATGGCAAGGCCGACCATCTTGAGTACATGTGTTCTGGCAGAGCAAGGAATGCACTACAGGAAAAATAATATGAGAACACAATGTATTTCCTATCCAAATATAGAAATATATTTTTCCTTCATGTCAGTGTTGACCATGGTACTAGTACCTTCTATCCAAATATAGCAATCCAAATTTCCAAATTAGTCGCCAACATGTTCAAAAAACCACACCCTCCAGGATAGAAAAGAGGATTCTAGGAGCATAATGTGCGCATTTTAAAATCTTGTGTTAGGATGAGAAGGAACAAGAAGTGTGGCGTGCTACCTCTTGAGCAATGCATTAGTTTTCCCTTCAGGAGGAAAGGGTGGTGTAGCAAAGTAGCCTAAGTATTTCCCTCAGTTTTTGAGAACCAACGTATCAATCCAGTAGGAGACTACACGCAAGTCCCTCGTACCTACACAAACAAGTAAGAACCTCGCAACCAATGCGATAAAGGGGTTGTCAATCCCTTCACGGTCACTAACAAGACTGAGATTTGATATAGATAATAATAATAAGATAAATATTTTTGGTATTTTTATGATATAGATTGAAAGTAAAGATTGCAAAATAAAATAGATTGGAAACTTATATGATAAAAGATAGACCCGACGGCCATAGGTTTCACTAGTGGCTTCTCTCAAGATAGCATAAGTATTACGGTGGGTGAACAAATTACTGTCGAGCAATTGATAGAGAAGTGCATAATTATGAGAATATCTAGGCATGATCATGTATATAGGCATCACGTCTGCCACAAGTAGACTGAAATGATTCTGCATCTACTACTATTACTCCACACATCGACCACTATCCAGAATGCATCTCGAGTATTAAGTTCATAGGAACAGAGTAATGCATTAGGCAAGATGACATGATGTAGAGGGATAAACTCAAGAAACATGATATAAACCCCATATTTTTATCCTTGATGGCAACAATACAATAAGCCCTTGCTGCCCCTGCTGTCACTGGGAAAGGACACCGCAAGATTGAACCCAAAGCTAAGCACTTCTCCCATTGCAAGAAAGATCAATCTAGTAGGCCAAACCAAACTGATAATTCGAAGAGACTTGCAAAGATAACCAATCATACATAAAAGATTTCAGTGAAGAATCAAATATTGTTCATAGATAAACTTGATCATAAACCCACAATTCATCGGATCTCAACAAACACACTGCAAAAAGAGTTACATCAAATAGATCGCCAAGAAGATCGAGGGGAACATTGTACTGAGATCCAAAGAGAGAGAAGAAGCCATCTAGCTAATAACTATGGACCCGAAGGTCTGAAGTAAACTACTCACACATCATCGTAGGGGCCATGGAGTTGATGTAGAGGCCCTCCGTGATCGATTTCCCCTCCAATGGAGCTCCGGAAAAGGCCCCAAGATGGGATCTCTTGGGTACATAAGGTTGCGGCGGTGGAAATAGGGTTTCGTGGTGCTCCTGGATCTTTTCGGGGTATATGAATATATATAGGAGGAATACGTAGGTCGGTGGAGCCACGAGGGGCCCACAAGGGGGACGGGCGCGCCCCCTGCCTCGTGGCCTCCTCGTTGGTTGCTGGACATCCACTCCGAGTTCCCTGGATCACGTTTTTTCCAAAAATAACTCTCTCAAAGGTTTTATTTCGTTTGGATTCCGTTTGATATTCCTTTTCTGCGAAACACTGAAATAGGAAAAAAACAGCAATTTGCACTGGGCCCTGGGCTAGTAGGTTAGTCCCAAAAATAATATAGAAGTGTATAATATAGAATGGGTTGAATCTACCATGCAGTTGTGCACTCTAATTTGGTGTCTGGCACGTGGACCCCGTTGCCGGATGCCCCACATATCAGTGCAAGGAAGTAGAAAGGCAGGAGTAACTAGTTACACATAAATATATTTCTCACAGAGAGATACCCCCTTTGTAAAGAAATATAAAAATCTTTTATATCACAACTTTATACATAAGTAAAATCAAGGGGAGTATATATAACATAATATGGGGGTTCAGTTGAGAATACAATACTCAAACAGGCTCATGATTCTGGACATTGGGCCACAGGCCGGTGGGCCTGCATGTTTGGGGGCCCATGTGTTCTACCTAAGTGCTTGTCATATTGTAAGCAATTGGTACATCGCTGGTTTTAGATGCTGTCGCAAGGCGAATACAGAAAATTGAATAAAGCATGGCAGTTGTAAGCATAAAATCGAACGACAGTTCATAACCACCAATCAGAGTTGCAATTCTATCAATGATATCCTACGTGATAAATAATATTGTCGTACTACTTGATACACACATGACACTTGTTTCACCATCCTAGATTATTACATCAAAATCTCTCGGAGGATAGATCAGTTCGGAAGTTGCGGTGCTGCTACTGAAGAATTTCAAAGTTGATTTGGACCAGATCTCCTTGCCGAGAAAGTTCGATTTTGACATCATCCCCTACTGCAAGATTTGATTTAGATTTGAACCTTTACCATCCTTCAGCATCAATCATCATGCGACCATCCTTTGTATATTGAGCAGGTTCATTCACACCAAGGTTGTGCACGGTAAGAGAAACTTGGCCACAGTCGCCCGGATTGTTGAACGACTCCCTCGTTGCAAACAAGAAGATATACACAAACAGTTAGACCAACACAGTGAATCATGTGAAACAACATGGAAAGAAAAAAGAATGAAGAACTTGGGCGGCCAATTCTTACAAAGAAGGTGGAGATGTCAGTGTTTGTAAGGATTTTGGTATATGTAGTGCAAACTGCAGCCCAGTCTGTTGCCGGTGCAATTGCTGGTTCCATTGAGCTGCATGGGCCGGAGCAGATGCAAGAGCAAGTGTTGGAGCAGGTGCAGTGTCACATCCCTAGTTCTGGTATGAGCTAGGCTAGCCCTTCATGTTTGCATCATGTTTAAATTCCATATAAATTTGAAATGGGGATTTGTGAAACACTCAGAAATCATTTCTGGAACTAATCCAGATAAAAATTTCTCCAAAAAGGTCCAAGAAAATGTTCATGTTACTCTCTAAAAATATTGGCTAGAGGTAAAAATGAAACCAATATTTTTAGGAGCTCATAAATATTTATTTTGGGCATTTGGAATTAATCCAGTATTTATTTGCGTTGGATAAATATTTTTATATATATAAGATATTGTCCAAAAATTATGCCAATTGTTGAGGAGCTCTGAAATAATTCCATTAGCCCCTGCAAAAATTGGCATAAGAAAATAAAATGGTTTAGTATTTTATTTAAACCAAACAAATGTCAGAAAATTAGAAAAGAAAACAAAAAGGGAAAGCCTACCTGTGCTTACCTGCGGCCTGGCACTGTGCAGGCGGCCTGGCCCAGCGGCCCAGCAAGCCGGCGCCAAGAGGACAGGGGCACGCGCTCGCCGCGCACGAGCACGCGTCGGCCACCTCCTGCTTCCCCGCTTGCTGCTGGAGGCCCCCGACGACGCCACGCACTCCCCTCGGCCTCTCTCACTCCGTCTCGCTCTCCCTCCTTGCCTAGGTCCCTTTCTATCACCCCCCCGAACGGCTCCGTCGCCACGGCTCGCCGTTGCTGCACCCACCGTCACGGCCTCGCCCTTGTTCCGTGCCTAGACGCTCCGCACCGTCCTCCTCGACCTCTCCGACGACTCACGCAAGCCGGGATGCCCTGAAGAGCTGCCCTCAACATTGTCTTCCTCCTCGGGCTCCGCCGTCTGCCGCCGTTGATTCGCCATCACCAGGTCTTCCCCGAGCCCGCTGTGCTGCTCCGCGTGATCGCCATGAGCATCTCCCTGTTTTCCCTCTCTTCTCCCCCTCATTCCCCGCGTCATAGCTTCATTCCCCACCACGGCTGAAGCGCCCCGCCGCCGTCCATGTCGCCGCCGTCGCCCTGGCCACCGCAGGCCGTAGCCGAGCATGTCACCCTGCTCCTGGTGACGCCAGGAGGCCGTAGAGCCTCTCCGCTCGCTTCCCCATGCACCGCAGCCCTCACCCGCACTTGGCCGTGCTCCGGCCGCCGCCCCGAGCCTCGCTCTGGCAAGCTCCGGCCACCCCTCCTCCTCCTACCTACCCCACTGGATGTGCGAGAGCACGGGCTACACCCCGGTGCTCCCAGCCGCCGCCCCCGTGCCCTGCAGCGTGGACGCCGCCGCGTCGAAAGGTCGTCAGCGACAACCTCGCCGGCCTGACGTGCGGGCCCGACCTGCCAGGTGATTAGCTTAAGGCTAATCACCATTTTTGCTACGCCCCTGACACTGACAGTGGGCCCAGAGCCACTAATCTAATTTAGATTAGGAATAACTCCTCTATTAACTAACTAAGTCACTGACGTGTGGACCCCACACGTCAGGTTTGACCTGGTCAGCTCCGTTGACCTGCTAACACAGGCATGACGCAATGTTGACGCAATATTTCATTTTCTGGTTTAAATTAATCAAGAAATTCCAGAATATATTCAAAACTTCAAAAATTCATAGAAATTCAACCGTAGCTCAGATTGAAATAATTTATATATGAAATATTATCAGAAAAATTAAATCTATCCATCTGTACCACTTTCGTGCATGTTCCACCAACTTATACCACTGTATAAGTGAAAACATGATAATGGCATTTTAAATACTAAATATGGAGTTTGCATATGAACCCTTGGTCCATATGGACTTCATTTAAATGGTTGCTAGATGCATTATTGCAATCATAACATCATTACCATGTTCATGCATCATAATGTTGCATATGCTTGTGTTTTGATTTCCGACACCGTTCCTTCTCGATAGGTCCTGCTCCGGAGAGTGTTCGAGTGTACCTGTCTGAGGAGCAGTGCCCCCCTGTTGATCTACCAGGCAAGCAACCGCCCCTTGTTCATTCCGATACAATCCTACTCTCTCGCTCCTGCTCTCATTTATTGCATTAGGACAACAGCGATACAACTGCTACTTTATGCTGCGGTAGTTGAACCCATTCCTCTACATGACCTGTCATTGCCATAGTAAATAGTTAAAACCCACTAGCATGTGTTGGAGTTGCTTGAGCCATGTTGTTTTCTTGCCATGCCATGCCTGCTATTGCTTAGAGTATGTCAGGTCTGATTCATTAGGAATGAATTAGAGTACAATGCTATGTTCTGATGTTGAGAGTTAAGCGTGTGAACACGATTTGGTAAAGGTAGCGGTGAGAGGCCATGTAGGAGTACATGGTGGGTTGTCTCACTGGAACCATCCCAAAGAACTGAGTTCTGTGTATGTTGTCCAAGGACTAGCTACTACCACACGTTGGGTTCCGGTAACTCAACCCCTCTCGACTTATTAGCCAACTTGATATCTGTCTGGGAGTTGCATATAGTTTCTGGTGTTTATAGGTAGTGCTATTTTTCTACCGAGTGGCACCCGGCAGGGTGGACTTGGGACAGACTAGGCACATGTGTCCCGGTGTACCGAGTGGCACCAGGATGGTGGGCTCGGGAACCCTGTACACATCGTTTGGGGCCGTGAGCGAAACCCCGGCCGGATCTCCTTGCGGATGGAACCCGAATAGGTGATAAACCTGGACTAGAGTCTTGTTTGGTTAGTCAGGTTGTGGCCGACACCCTCGCCAGGCTTCCGGTTGAAGGTTGCCGAGATACATGACGCGTACATGGTGATAAGTGGTGAGAGCGTGTGTGAGGAAGTACTCCCCTGCAGGGTTATCATGATCTATTCGAATAGCTGTGTCCTTGGTTATGGACTTCTTGGATGCTTACGTGGTACATAGACAACTTAAAGTGGATACTCTAAAATGCTCAAGATAAGTGCGAGTGCTATGGATGGCCTTCTCATAAGGAGACGAGGATGAATCCATAGTAGTCTATTGATGTGGTGATTAGTGGACTCGTGTGCGCTGCCTCATCTCAAAGAAGTTTCTCGTTGTCGTAGAACATGATAGCCACTGAGTCAAAGCTGGCTTGCTGCAACTAAACCCCTCATTACCTACTTGATAGAATGCATGTATGATAGGATCTGTTGTAAGTCTTGCGGAGTACCTTTGTACTCACGTTTGCTTATTTATGTTTTGCAGGTGAGACATCTGTCTCACTAGTAGTACCGCTTGGACTTCGACGAGTAGCTTGTTACCTCAGCTACGATCTTGTACCTTGGAGGGACTTGTAGATAGTCAGGCTTCTCGGCCTTTTTCTTTTGTAGTTGTCTGTACTCAGACATGTAATGCTTCCGTTGCTTGTATGCTCTGAATGATGGGTCATGTGACCCCTGTTTGTTCTAATGTCATGCGGCTCTTCTGAGCCTTTATCTATATGAGTTTGCATTATGTTGTGATGCCATGTTGTACAGCACATACTTACATGTCATGTGTACGTGTGACGTGTATTGCTATGTGTGGGATCCGACAATCTAGTTGTTTATCGTTGGCAGCCTCTCTTATGGGGAAATGTAGTCTAGTGCTTCCCCGAGCCATAGTAGTCCGTTACAGCCCAGTTCACCGGAGTCCTGCTAGCCCAGCACTACTGCTCAGGACACTTGACTGGCCGGCATGTGTTTCACTTCGTTCATGTGTCTGTCCCTTTGGGGAAATGTCACGCGGTGACATCCAGAGTCCTGTTAGCCCAATGCTACAGCCCGGATTCACACGCTGCTGACCGACACGCTCGATGTGAATCATGTATGCCTGTCCCCATAGGTTAGTGCCGCTTTGGGTTCACGACTAGCCATGTCGGCTCGGGTTCTCTGTCATATGGATGCTAGCGATACTATCATATACGTGAGCCAAAAGGCGCAAACGGTCCCGGGCCATGGTAAGGCGACACCCGTGGGAATACCGTGCGTGAGGCTGCAAAGTGATATGAGGTGTTACATGCTAGATCAGTGTGACTTGGAATCGGGGTCCTGATAGCTTTGGTATCAGAGCCTGACTGCCTGTAAGATTACCAAGCCAACCTGGTCGAAGTTGAGTCTAGAAATTCTTTAACTATATAGGGGAATAGATTATGGAAGGGAACGTAAGGCTCTTTTTACTCCTTATGCCTCATGCCTTCTGATCTGAGTCATCCTATCTTTCCTACGGGGTTAAGGAACTAGGCTTTCTCTTCCGTCTATCAGGATCACGTGTTACTACTCCGTAGTCTCTAAGGTTTGGTTGATCTGAGTCATATTCCAGTTTTGAGTACCTCCGGTGCAGCCTGTTTAGTAATATCTCAGAACCTTGGGTGATGATGTTGAGTTTGATGCTACCCCATCATTTGCAGGATGTCTCATTTTGAGCATTTTACTGCCGTTATGCTGCCAGAATTGTCCTAGGAGTTCAAGAGATAGTATTATTCTCGTACTATATTCTACATCCTTATGATGATGTTGAATCCGTCCTTGTTTCCTTGGTTGGTTCTTCAGGATGTCGTCAGTTAACCGAAGTTCTGTTGCTCGTAGCAGGAACCACGGGGATGGTAGGGATGAGGATCCCCGCGACCAGCCTTCGTTGGCAGAGTTCATGTTAGAGATGGAGAAGAACAAGCGAGAGTCTAACCGCTTGTTGGCACGTATTGAGGAGAACACCTCCCATCAGCACAAATAGTCAGCGTCCATCTATGATTTCATTGGTCTGAAACCACCTACCTTCCATCATTCCATTGAACCACTCGATGCAGATGACTAGTTCCGTAGTATCACACACAAGCTGCGTTCTGTGAACGTAGCTGAAAGTGACAAGGTCACCTATGTTGCTTATCATCTGGAAGGTCCTGCTAGTCTTTGGTAGCAGAACTATGAGGCTATGCTTCCAGCTGGCCAGATACCTACCTGGAGAGATTTCACTGAGGCTTTTCGCGAGCATCACATCCCTCAAGCTCTCATTGACCGAAAGAGAGAAGATTTCTGTAGTTTCACTCAGAGTAAGATGGCTATTGATGCTTACAGTAGAGAGTTTGAGAACCTTGCCCGCTATGCTATAGAAGAGGTGTCCACGGACGCCAAGAAGCAGGCTAGGTTCCGGAAGGGTCTCAACCCCAAGTTGCGTCGTGATCTCCACTTGCATCATTGCAATACATTCCAGGCTCTTGTGAACAAGGCCATTAATGCAAAGACAGCTCAGCTCACTTACTAGGAGTCTCGTAAGCTCACCCGTGATTTGGGTTCTTCTCCCGGTTCTACTTCGCAGAAGCGTCGGATTTGGGTTCCGAACTCCGCTCTTCCACCCAGTTATACACCAAGGCCATCTTGTGTGGCACCTCACCCATTTCAGTTACATGCTCCACCTAGACCTATCGATAGACCGCTTGTCAATGCGGGTCCACGTCCTACCTCAGGGACTTGCTTCACATGCGGAGAGCCAGGACACTATGCACGTGACTGCCCTCAAACCAATTATGCTCCACCCCAGCCCGAGAAGTCTGTTGGCCGTGGTAAGCCATCACGCAAGATGATTAGTGTCAAGTCAGCTTCCACTGAACATGGATGTGTGCATCACATCTCAGCTAAAGACACTCATGATGATCCGGATGTCGTTCTTGGTACACTCCTTGTCAACTGTCATCCAGCTTTGGTTCTGTTCGATACCGGAGCATCTCACTCCTTCATCTCTGAAGGCTATGCTCGTTTGCACGACATGTCATTTTGTGATATGCCAACTCCACTTTAAATCCAAACTCCAGGGTCTAGATAGAAAACTACCAGAATAAGCCATGGTAATGAAATCCTTGTTGACAGACTTGTATTCCTTGCATCACTTATAGCCCTCAAGTCTACAGATATTAACATCATCTTGGGTATGGACTGGATGAAAGCTCATTATGCCCAGATTGATTGTTACACTAGGTCTGTTCAGCTTACACACCCATCTGGCAAGATAGTCACCGTCTCCACTAGAGTTGCAAAGCGTCAGCTCTATTCTCTTAATGCCAACCCTCTTCCAAACCTTGAAGATATTCTGGTAGTCCATGACTTTCCGGATGTCTTTCCAGAGGAACTGCCAGGTATTCCACCTGACAGAGATGTAGAATTTGTCATAGATCTTATCCCAGGAACCGCTCCTATCTCTAGGAGACCTTACAAGATGGCACCCTTAGAACTAGCAAAGCTTAAGAAACAACTTGATGAATCCTTGCAAAAGGGTTTCATCCGTCCTAGTTCTTCTCCCTGGGCTTGCCCCGTCCTCTTCGTCAAGAAAAGGATGGTACGGACCGGATGGTTGTAGATTATCGTCCCGTTAATTTGGTCATGATAAAGAACAAGTATCCGCTCCCCAGGATCAACGACCTGTATGATAAGCTCACTGGATCCTCAGTCTTTTCCAAGATGGATTTGAGGTTAGGCTACCACCAAATCAAGATCAAAAATGGGGACATTCCTAACACAGCTTTTGTCACTCGTTATGGCCAGTACGACTACACCGTCATGTCCTTCGGTCTAACCAATGATCCAGCTACATTCTCCCGCTTGATGAACTCGATCTTCATGGAGTACTTAGATAAGTTCTTCATGGTTTACCTTGATGATATCCTTATTTACTCGAAGAATGAGGAAGAGCATGCAGAACATCTTAGACTTGTGTTAGAAAAACTCAGAGAGCACCGCCTTTATCCCAAGTTCTCCAAGTGCGAATTTTGGTTGCCAGAAGTGACCTACCTAGGCCAAGTGATATCTGGTAAGGGCATTGCCGTCAATCCCGAGAGAGTTCAGGCCGTTCTTGATTGGACTCCACCTGAAACAGTTAAGCAAGTTAGGAGTTTCCTTGGCCTAGCCAGTTATTGTCGCCGCTTCGTTGAGAACTTCTCCAAAGTGGCCAAACCTCTCACGGAACTTCTTAAGAAAGATAAAAGGTTTGAGTGGTCCCCACAGTGTGAGCACAGTTTTCCGGAACTGAAAAGACGCCTGACTTCTGCCCCCATACTTGTGCCACCAGACTTCACTAAGGACTTTGTTATCTATTGTGATGCCTCACGACAGGGACTAGGTTGCATTCTTATGCAAGATCGCCATGTGATTGCCTATGCATCTCGATAGTTGCATCCACATGAGGAGAATTATCCTACACATGATCTAGAGCTTGCAGCCGTAGTCTATGCACTTAAGACCTGGCGACATTACCTTCTTGGTAAACGTTGCGAGATTTACACCAACCACCAGAGTCTCAAGTATATCTTCACCCAACCAGATTTGAACCTTAGGCAAAGACATTGGCTGGAGTTGATCTCAGATTACGACTTAGGGATTACCTACACCCTAGGCAAGGGGAATGTCATGGCTGATGTGCTAAGTCGTAAGTCCTATTGCAACAATCTCATGTTGCAACAGGGCCAACCACTTCTCCATGAGGAATTATGTAAGCTTAACCTTCACATTGCTCCTCACGGGTTCCTTTCTACCTTGGTGGCGAAACCTACTCTTGTGGATAATATCATAGAAGCCCAGAAGCATGATACGGGGATTACCCGGATCAAGAGAAACATTGCCAAGGGCATTGCTGGTAGTTTCTCTATAGATGATCGGGGTGTTGTTTTCTTCGAGAATCGCTTGGTGGTCCCCAAGAAGCAGCATCTTCGGAAATTAATCCTTAAGGAGGCGCATGAATCTCCTCTCACGATTCATCCCGGTAGTACTAAGATGTATCAGGACCTACGCCAGAGGTTCTGGTGGACTAGGATGAAGAGAGAAATCGCTCAGTTTATTGCTAACTGTGAAGTTTGTCGTCGCGTGAAGGCAGAGCATCAGAGACCTGCTGGCACCCTTCAGCCTTTAGCTATTCCTGAATGGAAATGGAATAAAGTTGGTATGGACTTCATCACCGGCTTTCCCAGGACCAAGAAAGGGAATAATGCTATCTTCGTAATCATTGATCGTCTTTCTAAAGTGGCTCACTTCCTACCTATTCGAGAGAGTATCACTGCTAGTCAGCTCGCCGACTTATATATTTCTCGAATAGTGTCACTTCATGGTGTTCCACTAGAGATCAATTCAGACCGTGGTAGTCTTTTCACTTCTCACTTCTGGGAGAGTTTCCAAACTGCCATGGGCACCCATCTTTCCTTCAGTACCGCTTTCCACCCTCAATCAAGTGGTCAGGTGGAAAGGGTCAACCAAATTCTCAAAGACGACATGCTTAGAGCTTGTGTTATCTCATTCGGTATGGATTGGGAGAAGTGTCTTCCCTTCGCCGAGTTTGCTTATAACAACAGCTACCAATCCAGCCTCAACAAAGCTCCTTTTGAGGTTCTGTATGGACGAAGATGTCGAACACCTTTGAACAGGTCAGAAACCGGTGAAAGACAATTCTTTGGACCGGATATGATCCAGGAGGCAGAAGAGCAAGTTCGCATCATTCGTGAGAACTTAAAAACAGCCCAATCTCGTCAAAAGAGCCAGTATGACTGTAGTCATAAGGAAGTGGCTTATGACATTGGCCACAAAGCTTACCTTCGGGTTACCCCTTTGAAGGGTACCCATCGATTCGGTATCAAGGGAAACTTGGCTCCTCGTTACATTGGTCCCTTTCTCATTCTCGCTAAACGAGGAGAGGTTGCCTACCAGTTGGAACTACCGCCACATCTTTCTCGAGTTCATGATGTCTTCCACGTCTCTCAACCCAGGCGTTGCTTCTCGGATCCCATCCGCAAAGTGGACCACGAAGCACTTGATCTTCAAGATAACCTCACCTATCGAGAGCACCCTGTTCGCATCCTTGATCAAGCAGAGCGTGTCACTCGACGTCATAACATCAAGTTTCTCAAGGTTCAGTGGTCTCATCATTCCGAGAGAGAAGCTACCTGGGAGCGTGAAGATCATCTTCGACTTGAGTACCCTGCCTTCTTTCCGCCAACTCCAGAATCTCGGGACGAGATTTCTTCGAGTGGGGACGAGTTGTCACATCCCTAGTTCTGGTATGACCTAGGCTAGCCCTTCATGTTTGCATCATGTTTAAATTCCATATAAATTTGAAATGGGGATTTGTGAAACCCTCAGAAATCATTTCTGGAAATAATCCAGATAAAAATTTCCCTAGAAAGGTCCAAGAAAATGTTCATGTTACTCTCTGAAAATATTGGTCAGAGGTAAAAATCAAACCAATATTTTTAGGAGCTCATAAATATTTATTTTGGGCATTTGGAATTAATCCAGTATTTATTTGCGTTGGATAAATATTTATATATATATATAAGATATTGTCCAAAAATTATGCCAGTTGTTGAGGAGCTCTGAAATAATACCATTAGCCCCTGCAAAACTTGGCATAAGAAAATAAAATGGTTTAGTATTTTATTTAAACCAAACAAATGTCAGAAAATTAGAAAAGAAAACAAAAAGGGAAAGCCTACCTGTGCTTACCTGCGGCCTGACACTGTACAGCCGGCCTGGCCCAGCGGCCCAGCAGGCCGGCCCAGCCGACTGGCACTGCCAGTCGTCCCCTTCCTCGTGACAGGAGGACAGGGGCATGCGCTTGCCGTGCGCGAGCACGTGCCGGCCACCTCCTGCTTCCCCGCTCGTTGCTGGAGGCCCCCGACGACGCCACGCACTCCCCTTGGCCTCTCTCACTTCCTCTCGCTCTCCCTCCTCGCCTGGGTCCCTCTCTCTCACCCCCCCCCGAACGGCTCCGTCGCCACGGCTCGCCGTTGCCGCGCCCACCGTCATGGCCTCGCCCTCGTTCCATGCCCAGACGCTCCGCGCCGTCCTCCTCGACCTCTCCGACGACTCACACAAGCCGAGACGCCCTGAAGAGCTGCCCTCGATGTCGTCTTCCTCCTCGGGCTCCGCCGTCCGCCGCCGTCGATTCGCCATCACCAGGTCTTCCCCGAGCCCACTGTGCTGCTCCGCGTGATCGCCGTGAGCATCTCCCCATTTTCCCTCTCTTCTCCCCCTTGTTATCGCGTCGTAGCTTCATTCCCCACCACGGCCGAAGCGCCCCGCCGCCGTCCATGTCGCCGCCGTCGCCCTGGCCATTGCAGGCCGCAGCCGAGCGCGTCACCCTGCTCCTGGTGACGCCAGGAGGCCGTAGAGCCTCTCCGCTCGCTTCCCCATGCACCGCAGCCCTCGCCCGCACTTGGCCGTGCTCTGGCTGCTGCCCCGAGCTTCGCTCCGGCGAGCTCCGACCACCCCTCCTCCTCCTACCTACCCCACTGGATGCGTGAGAGCATGGGCTACGCCCCGGTGCTCCCAGCCGCCGCCCCCGTGCCCTGCAGCGTGGACGCCGCCGCGTCCAGAGGTTGCCGGCGACGACCTTGCCGGCCTGACGTGTGGGCCCGACCTGCCAGGTGATTAGCCCTGACACTAACAGTAGGCCCCAGAGCCACTAATCTAATTTAGATTAGGAATAACTCCTCTGTTAACTAACTAAGTCACTGACGTGTGGACCCGACACGTCAGGTTTGACCTGGTCAGCTCCGTTGACCTGCTGACGCAGGAATGACGCAATTCTGACGCAATATTTCATTTTCTGGTTTAAATTAATCAGGAAATTCCAGAATATATTCAAAACTTCTAAAATTCATAGAAATTCAACCGTAGCTCAGATTGAAATAATTTATATATGAAAAATTATCAGAAAAATTCAATCTATCCATCTGTACCACTTTCATGCATGTTCCACCAACTTATACCACTGTATAAGTGAAAACATGATAATGGCATTTTAAATGCTAAATATGGAGTTTGCACATGAACCCTTGGGCCATATGGACTTCATTTAAATGGTTGCTAGATGCATTATTGCAATCATAACATCATTACCATGTTCATGCATCATAATGTTGCATATGCTTGTGTTTTGATTTCCGACACCGTTCCTTCTCGATAGGTCCTGCTCCAGAGAGTGTTCGAGAGTACCTGTCTGAGGAGCAGTGCCCCCCTATTGATCTACCAGGCAAGCAACCCCCCCTTGTTCATTCCGGTACAATCCTACTCTCTCGCTCCTGCTCTCATTTTATTGCATTAGGACAACAGCGATACAACTGCTACTTTATGCTGCGGTAGTTGAACCCGTTCCTCTGCATGACCTATCATTGCCACAGTAAATAGCTAAAACCCACTAGCATATGTAGGAGTTGCTTGGGCCATGTTGTGTTCTTGCCATGCCATGCCTGCTATTGCTTAGAGTATGTCAGGTCTGATTCATTGGGAATGAATTATAGTACAGTGCTATGTTCTGATGTTGAGAGTTAAGCGTGTGAACACGATTTGGTAAAGGTAGCGGTGAGAGGCCATGTAGGAGTACATGGTGGGTTTTCTCACTAGAACCGTCCCTAAGAGCTGAGTTCTGTGTATGTTGTCCAAGGACTAGGTACTACCACACGTTGGGTTCCGATAGCTCGACCCCTCTCGACTTATTAGCCAACTTGATATCTGTCCAGGAGTTGCAAATAGTTTTTGGTGTTTATAGGTAGTGCTATTTTTCTACCGAGTGGCACCCGGCTTGTGGGCTCGGGAACCCTGTACACATCGTTTTGGGCCGTGAGCGAAACCCCGGTCGGATCTCCTTGCGGATGGAACTCGAATAGGCGATAAACCTGGACAAGAGTCTTGTTTGGTTAGTCAGGTCGTGGCCGACACCCTCGCCAGGCTTCCACTTGAAGGTTGTCGAGATACATGACGCGTACATGGTGATAAGTGGTGAGAGCGTGTGTGAAGAAGTACACCCCTGCAGGGTTATCATGATCTATTCGAATAGTCGTGTCCTCGGTTATGGACTTCTTGGATGCTTACGTGGTACATAGACAACTTAAAGTGGATACTCTAAAATGCTCAAGATAAGTGTGAGTGCTATGGATGGCCTTCTCGTAAGGAGACGAGGATGAATCCATAGTAGTGTATTGATGTGGTGATTAGTGGACTCGTGTGCGCTGCCTCATCTCAAAGAAGTTTCTCGTTGTCGTAGAACAGGATAGCCACTGAGTCAAAGCTGGCTTGCTGCAACTAAACCCCACATTACCTTCTTGATACAATGCATGTATGATAGGATCTGTTGTAAGTCTTGCTGAGTACCTTTGTACTCACCTTTGCTTATTTATGTTTTGCAGGTGAGACATCTGTCTCACTAGTAGTACCGCTTGGACTTCGACGAGTAGCTTGTTACCTCAGCTAAAATCTTGTAACTTGGATGGACATGTAGATAGTCAGGCTTCTCGGCCTTTTTCTTTTGTAGTTGTCTGTACACAGACATGTAATGCTTCCATTGCTTGTATGCTTTGAATGATGGGTCATGTGACCCCTGTTTGTTCTAATGCCATGCGGCTCTTCTGAGCCTTTATCTATATGAGTTTGCGTTATGTTGTGATGCCATGTTGTACAGCACATACTTGCATGTCATGCATACATGTGACGTGTATTGCTATGTGTGGGATCCGACAATCTAATTGTTTATCCCTGGCAGCCTCTCTTATGGGGAAATGTAGTCTAGTGCTTCCGCGAGCCATAGTAGTCCGCTACAGCCCGGTTCACCAGAGTCCTACTAGCCCAGCACTACTGCTCAGGACACTTGACTGGCCGGCATGTGTTTCACTTCGTTCTTGTGTCTGTCCCTTCGGGGAAATGTCACGCGGTGACATCCGGAGTTCTGTTAGCCCAATGCTACAGCCCGGATTCACACGCTGTTGACCGACACGCTCGATGTGAATCATGTATGCCTGTCCCCATAGGTTAGTGCCGCTTTGGGTTCATGACTAGCCATGTCGGCCCGGGTTCTCTGTCATATGGATGCTAGCGATACTATCATATACGTGAGCCAAAAGGCGCAAACGGTCCCGGGCCATGGTAAGGCGACACCCGTGGGAATACCGTGCGTGAGGCCGCAAAGTGATATGAGGTGTTACATGCTAGATCGGTGTGACTTGGAATCGGGGTCCCGACATGCTGGAGCTGTTGCTAGTGCCTGTGCGGATGCGAGTGGTAGTGCCGCTGCTGCTACCGAAGATGGTGCCCCTTGTGGAGCTGGTGCCGGTGTTGGAGCAGGTGTCGGTGTCGATGCCCAATCCTCCGGTAGATCGGCCTAATCCGCTGACGTGGTCAATGCCCAATCCTCAGGTGGATCAGACTGAGCTACTGCCGCTGTTAGTGCTAGAGCAAGTGTCGTCGGAGAAGGTGTTGGTGCTCGATCCGTTGCTGAAGGTCGTACCGATGTGCGAGACAGCAGCGATTGTCTCTGGTCTACTATGATCAGCTTTCTAACTTCACTAGGCTCTGTGACCATGATCCAGTCTTTCTCTTCATTTCTTTTAAACACGAGAAGGACTAATTGCGGCGTGTTTCCTAAACCAAAATGCAGTTCATCACAGGGTTTTAGATTGTACTCAGACAAAAGACTAATCCAATTCTATCCAGTAATATAAGTGATAGACAGTGCCTTCGTTACTAACATGACATAATAACCCAAAACTTGAAAACTTCAATCACACAAAACTCAACAAAACCTTCATGAGATTCGTTAGTATAAGAATAATAAATCACTAATATAAGTGTTGTATCAAACCAATTAATATTTTGTTCTTGTATTATATCTACTGTAATCCATCTTTTCCATGGAAAAAACTCATCAAAGAAAACCATAGAGCCATCAAAATAAGCACACAACACAAAGAAAACAGAATCTATCAAAACAGAACAGTGTGTAGCAATCTGACTATTTCAAATATTTCTGTAAGTCCAAAATTCAGAAAAATTAGGACGACCTGAGAAATTTGTATATTGATCTACTGCAAGTGGAATGGATATTTTATCGCTCTCTAAGAAAAAATTAGAATTATTTTCATGAGCGCAAAAGTTTCTGTTTTTTCAGCTAGATAAAACAACTATCACCCAAGAAGATCCTAAAGGATTCACTTGGCACAAACACTAATTAAAACATAAAAAACACAATCGTAAAAGTAGCATAATTGTGCTAACACTCAAAAATAGGAAGTAAAAAGCAAAAATAAAATTTATTCATTGGGTTGCCTTCCAACAAGCGCTATTGTTTTACGCCCTTAGCTAGTTATAAAGCAAGGATCTAATTTTTGTCACCTTTGGTTCGAGACCCATAAGATGCCCTTGTGATTGATTCATATGGTGGCCTAATTCTTGTTCTATGAAAGTGTTACATACCCTTCCTCAAAGGAAATTGGAACTTAATATTGCCTTCTTTCATATCAATCACGGCACCGATAGTGCGTACAAACGGTCTACCAAGAATAATTGGACAAGACGGATTGCAATCAATATCAAGAACAATAAAATCTATGGGCACATAATTCCTATTTGGAAGAATAAGAACATCATTAATTCTTCCCATCGGATTTTTAATAGTAGAATCGGCCAAGTGCAAATTTAAAGAGCATTCTTCTAGATCGGTAAGACCAAGCACATCACATAAAGATTTCGGAATAGTAGAAACACTAGCACCCAAGTCACAGAAAGAAAAACACTCATAATTTTTAATCTTGACTTTGATAGTAGGTTCCCATTCATAATTCTAGGAATTGAAACTTCTAGTTCCAATTTTTCTTCAAAAGCTTTCATCATAGCATCAACAATATGTTTAGTAAAAGCTTTATTTTGTTCACTAGCTCATATGCCCGTGCGTTGCAACGGAAAAAAATGATGTTTTGTTCAAGCATAATGTCTCATAACATCCTTCTATAAAATGAACATAAAAAATACGATGCAATTTAGGCGTGTTATATTTTCTTTGCCGGGCATAATCTTCCATTGATTCCATTTAAGTAAAATTCTTCCTCTAGTTACCAGGACGTCCTCACCCGTTTTAGTCGGGAATCAAATTATTCCTTTTCTTATTTAGTAGCCCAATACATTAAAGCCTACAAATCTTTTTTAAATTATGCTATATTTTTTACCTCAAGTCACTCCTTTAGTTAGCTCACCCTAAACACGAGGGCTGCCACTTATATATTTAGAATGAGTTGGGATTAGTAAATGTGAATGGTGTATAGGTCATTGGTTGTTACATAAACATCCAGATAGGAGTTCCTGTGATAAATTCCGACTATATTGATTTATTTTAACCTAATTATTATTCTCGGTCTCTATAAAAGCCCATAAAAGCCCCATCAACGTACAAGTGTCTAGCCCAGATCGCTTAGCATGCACTCAAACCAAACGAAAAGGACTAAACCAAACCAAGATACCTATTACCTTTAATAGTAGGTATAGATAAGCATGGGGTGAATTTATTATCGATTGCAACAAAGAAATACAATCGATCAAAGATCAACTTTCATAATTAAAGTCTCTGTGATCCCAAAGAGTGGGCACATGACAAGCTAAAGTTTTGACCTCTTCAAACCCACTTTTATCAATTTTCTCAACAAGATTTTCACCCTCCGAAATATTGGGACGCCTTCTACCTAAAGTTGACTCTTCTCCAGTCCCTTTTTCATCAATATTAACTTTACTAAACAAGGAATCAATAAAAGAAACACCAATCATTTTAAGATCTTCATCACTTTTGTGAAAGAAATCACTAGAAAATGATTTTTCCAAAAATTATCTGTTAGCTCTAAGCATAGCGGTTTTTTCTTACTTTCATCCATAGAAACATGAAGAGCTTTAATTGATTCATCAACCTTAGGCACAAAAATTTTCATCTTGAGATTTCCACATCATGAGCAATTCTATCAACACTTTTAGACAAATCATCAATCTTACTCAACTTTTCTTATATGGAAGTGTTGAAAACTTTTTGTGTATTGATAAATTCTTTAATATTGTTCTCAAGATCACAAGTGTTCCTGTTATTATTATAATATTGATGTACATAGGAATTACCATAATTATTAGAGGGATTACTAGGAAAAGGCCTAGGATTAAAATTACCTCTATAAGCATTGTGGTTGAAATTATTCCATAAATAAAATTCACATCTATGGCATCAGTATTTTGCTCAATCAAAGTACACAAAGGAATATCATGAAGATCAATAGGAGCACTTCTACTAGAAATCAATTTGACAAGAGCATCAACTTTTTGACTCATAGAAGAAATTTCTTGAACCGAATTAACTTTTTTACTAGTAGGAGCTCTTTCGGTATGCCATTGTAAATAATTTGCCATAATATTATCAAGCAATTTGGTGGCTTCACACAAAGTAATTTCCATAAAAGTACCACCTGCGGTAGAATCTAAAAGATTACGAGAAACTGATACGTCTCCAACGTATCTATAATTTTTGGTTGCTCCATGCTATATTATATACTGTTTTGAATGTTTATGGGATTTATTATACACTTTTATATCATTTTTGGGACTAACCTATTAACCCAGAGCCCAGTGCCAGTTTCTGTTTTTACCCTGTTTTAGGGTTTCGAAGAAAAGGAAAACCAAACGGAGTCCACTTGACCTGAAACTTCACGGAACTCATTTTTTGAAGGAAAGAAGCCCAGAAGACTTGGAGTGCACGTCGGGGGATCTGCGAGGAGGTCACGAGGTAGGGGGGCGCGCCCACCCCCCTGGGCACGCCCTCCACCCTCGTGGGCCCCTCGTGCCCCCCTGACGTACTTCTTCCGCCTATATATCTCCATATACCCTAAAAACATCAGGGAGCACAATAGATCGGGAGTTCCGCCGCCAGAAGCCTCCGTAGCCATCGAAATCCAATCTAGACTCGTTCCGGCACCCTGCCGGAGGGGGCAATCCCTCTCCGATGTCCATCTTCATCATCCCGGTGCTCTCCATGACGAGGAGGGAGTAGTTCTCCCTCGGGGCTGAGGGTATGTACCAGTAGCTATGTGTTTGATCTCTCTCTCTCTCTCGTGTTCTTGAGGTGATACGATCTTGATGTATCGCGAGCTTTGCTATTATAGTTGGATCTTATGTTTCTCCTCTCCCTCTTCTCTCTTGTAATGAATTGAGTTTCCCCTGTGAAGTAATCTTATTGGATTGAGTCTTTAAAGAATTGAGAACACTTGATGTATGTCTTGCCATGCGTATCTGTGGTGACAATGGGATACCACGTGATTCACTTGATGTATGTTTCGGTGATCAACTTGCGGGTTCCTCCCATGAACCTATGCATAGGGGTTGGCACACGTTTTCGTCGTGATTCTCCGGTAGAACTTTGGGGCACTCTTTAAGGTTCTATGTGTTGGTTGAATAGATGAATCTGAGATTGTGTGATGCATATCATATAATCATACCCATGGATACTTGAGGTGACATTGGAGTATCTAGGTGGCATTAGGGTTTTGATTGACTTGTGTCTTAAGGTGTTATTCTAGTACGGACTCTAGGGCTGTTTGTGACACTTATAGGAATAGCCCAACGGATTTATTGGAAAGAATAACTTTGAGGTGGTTTCATACCCTACCATAATCTCTTCGTTCGTTCTCCGCTATTAGTGACTTTGGAGTAACTCTTTGTTGCATGTTGAGGGAGTTATATGATCCAATTATGTTATTATTTTTGAGAGGACTTGCACTAGTGAAAGTATGAACCCTAGGCCTTGTTTACTAGCATTGCAATACCGTTTACGCTAACTTTTATCATTAGTTACCTTGCTGTTTTTATAATTTCAGATTACAAATAACTTTATCTACCATCCATATTGTACTTGTATCACCATCTCTTCGCCAAACTAGTGCACCTATACAATTTACCATTGTATTGGGTGTGTTGGGGACACAAGAGACTCTTTGTTATTTGGTTGCAGGGTTGCTTGAGAAAGACCATATTCATCGTACGCCTCCTACGGATTGATAAACCTTAGGTAATCCACTTGAGGGAAATTTGCTACTGTCCTACAAACCTCTGCACTTGGAGGCCCAACAACGTCTACAAGAAGAAGGTTGTGTAGTAGACATAAAGCTCTTTTCTGGCGCCGTTGCCGCGGAGGTTAGCGCTTGAAGGTATATCTTTAGATCTTGCAATCAAGTCTTTTAGTTTCTTGTTTTATCACTAGTTTAGTTTATCACTAGTTTGTCTCATATGCTTCACCTTTTTAATATCTTTCGTGAGTATGATGGAAAGGATAATTGTGCTTAAGTGCTAGAAGAAGAAATCTATAAAATGTTTGGCACTAAATATTTGAATGATGAGCATGATTGCAATGTTGTTAGTATGAATTCCTTGAATATCCATGATGCTAATGATATGCAAAGCCACAAGCTTGGGGAAGCTATGTTTGATGAAGATGACATTTTTTGTCCCCCAAGTTTTGATGAGCAAATTTATTATGATAATAACATGCCTCCTACTTATGATAATTATTGTGATGATACACATGCTATAAAAAGTAGTGAGGATTATATTTATTAAACTTGTCATGATTATGATTACCCCTTCTCTGAACATTACTCTTTTAATGTGGAAACAATTTATAATATTCAAGTCTCTTATGATACTCCCACTACCCGAAAGAGAAGAATTTTGCTTATGTGGAGAGTAGTAAATTTTGTATGCTTGTAGATCATGAAAATAATGCTTTAGGTGCTGGTTATATTGTTGAATTCATTCATGATGCTACTGAAAATTATTATGAGGGAGGAACATATGCTTGTAGGAATTGCAATAATATCAAGTTTCCTCTCTATGTGCTTAAAATCTTGAAATTATGCTTGTTTTGCTCTCCTATGCTAGTTGATTATTGTTCCCACAAGTTGTTTGCTCACAATATCCCTATGCATAGGAAGTATGTTAGACTTAAATATGCTAGTCATATGCTTCATGATGCTCTCTTTATGTTTCAATCTTTATCTTTTATGTGAGCATCGTTGAAATCATCATGCCTAGCTAGGGGCATTAAACGATAGCGCTTGTTGGGAGGCACCCCAATTTTATTTTTATTCCTTGATTTTTGCTCCTGTTTAGTAATAAATAATTCATCTAGCCTCTGTTTAGATGTTGTTTTATGCTTTTAATTAGTGTTTGTGCCAAGTAGAACCTTTGGGAAGACTTGGGGAATGTCTTGTTGATCATGCTGTAAAAAACAGAAACTTTAGCGCTCACGAAAATTGTGGCCATTTTTATTTTGTGAGTGCTATTTAGTTAATTCTTTTTGAATATGATTAATAGATAAATTCCTCATTTCCAGAAATTTATTTGGGAATTTTATGAGTTCCAGAAGTATACGTTTGATCCAGATTACTACAGACTGTTCTGTTTTTGACAGATTCTGTTTTTCATGTGTTGTTTACTTATTTTGATGAATCTATGGCTAGTAAAATAGTTTATAAACCATAGAGAAGTTGGAATACAGTAGGTTTAACACCAATATAAATAAATAATGAGTTCACTATAGTACCTCGAAGTGGTGATTTACTTTCTTATACTAACGGAGCTTACGAGTTTTCTGTTAAGTTTTGTGTTGTGAAGTTTTCAAGTTTTGGGTAAGGATTTGATGGACTATGGAATAAGGAGTGGCAAGAGCCTAAGATTGGGGATGCCCAAGGCACCCCAAGGTAAAATTCAAGGATATCCAAGAGCCTAAGCTTGGGGATGCCCCGGAAGGAATCCCCTCTTTCGTCTTTGTTCATCGGTAACTTTACTTGGAGCTATATTTTTATTCGCCACATGATATGTGTTTTGCTTGGAGCGTCATTTTATTTTATTTAGTTTTGCTTGCTGTTTTAATAAAATAACAAGGTCTGAACTTCTTAAATGTTAGAGAGTCTTCACATAGTTGCATTATTATTCGACTACTCATTGATCTTCACTTAAATCTTTCGGAGCAGTTTGTCATTTGCTCTAGTGCTTCACTTATATATTTTAGGGCATGGTGGTAGTTTTATTTTGAAGAAATAGATGAACTCTCATGCTTCACTTATTTTGAGAGTCTTAAATAGCATGATAATTTGCTTAAAATCCTAATATGCTAGGTATTCAAGAATAATAAAATTCTCTTATGAGTGTGTTGAATACTATGAGAAGTTTGATACTTGATAATTGTTTTGAGATATGGAGATTGTGATATTAGAGTCATGCTAGTTGAGTGGTTATGAATTTGAGAAATACTTGTGTTGAAGTTTGTGATTCCCGTAGCATGCACGTATGGTGAACCGTTATGTGATGAAGTCGGAGCATGATTTATTTATTGATTGTATTCCTTATGAGTGGCGGTCGGGGAGGAGCGATGGTCTTTTACTACCAATCTATCTCCCTAGGAGCATGCGTGTAATACTTTGCTTTGATAACTTGTAGATTTTTGCAATAAGTATATGAGTTCTTTATGACTAATGTTGAGTCCATGGATTATACGCACTCTCACCCTTCCACCTTTGCTAGCCTCTCTAGTACCGCGCACCTTTCGTCGGTATCATACACCCACCATATACCTTCCTCAAAACAGCCACCACACCTACCTATTATGGCATTTCCATAGCCATTCCAAGATATATTGCCATGCAACTTTCCACCATCCAGTTTATTATGACACATTCATCATTGTCATATTGCGAGCATTATCATCTAGTTGACATAGTATTTGTGGCAAAGCCACCGTTCATAATTCTTTCATACTTGTCACTCTTGATTCATTGCATATCCCGGTACACCGTCAGAGGCATCCATATAGAGTCATACTTTGTGCTAGTATCGAGTTGTAATCATTGAGTTGTAAATAAATAGAAGTGTGATGATCATCATTCAATAGAGCATTGTCCCAAAAAAGGGCCAAAGAAAAAAAAAGAAGGCCCAAAAAAAGGGAAAATAAATAAAAAGGGGCAATGCTACTATCCTTTTTTTCACACTTGTGCTTCAAAATATTCATGATAGAGAGTCTCGTGTTTTGCCACTTTCATATATAGTGGGAATCTTTCATTATAGAACTTGGCTTGTATATTCCAATGATGGGCTTCCTCAAAATGCCCTAGGTCTTCGTGAGCAAGCAAGTTGGATGCACACACACTAGTTTCTTTTGTTGAGCTTTCATACACTTATAGCTCTAGTGCATCCATTGCATGGCAATCCCTACTCACTCACATTGATATCTATTGATGGGCATCTCCATAGCCCATTGATACTCCTAGTTGATGTGAGACTATCTTCTCCCTTTTTGTCTTCTCCACTACCACCATTCTATTCCACCTATAGTGCTATGTCCATGTCTCATGCTCATGTATTGCGTGAAGATTCAAAAGGTTTGAGAACATTAAAAGTATGAAATAATTGCTTGGCTTGTCATCGGGGTTGTGCATGATTTAAATATTTCGTGTGGTGAAGATGGAGCATAGCCAAACTATATGATTTTGTAGGGATAGCTTTCTTTGGCCATGTTATTTTGAGAAGACATGATTACTTTGTTAGTATGCTTGAAGTATTATCATTTTTATGTCAATATGAACTTTTGTCTTGAATCTTTCGGATCTGAATATTCATACCACAATTAAGAAGAATTACATTGAAATTATGCCAAGTAGCACTCTGCATCAAAAATTCTGTTTTTATCATTTACCTACTCGAGGACGAGCAGGAATTAAGCTTGGGGATGCTGATACCTCTCCAACGTATCTATAATTTTTGATTGCTCCATGCTATATTATCTACTGTTTTGAATGTTTATGGGCTTTATTATACACTTTTATATCATTTTTGGGACTAACCTATTAACCCAGAGCCCAGTGCCACTTTCTGTTTTTACCCTGTTTTAGGGTTTCGAAGAAAAGGAAAACCAAACGGAGTCCAATTGACCTGAAACTTCACGGAACTCATTTTTGGAAGGAAAGAAGCCTAGAAGACTTGGAGTGCACGTCGGGGGATCTGCGAGGAGGTCACGAGGCAGGGGGCGCGCCCACCCCCTGGGCGCGCCCTCCACCCTCGTGGCCCCCCTGACGTACTTCTTCTGCCTATATATCTCCATATACCCTAAAAACTTCAGGGAGCACAATAGATCGGGTGTTCCGCCGCCAGAAGCCTCCGTAGCCACCGAAAGCCAATCTAGACCCGTTCCGGCACCCTGCCGGAGGGGGAAATCGCTCTCCGGTGTCCATCTTCATCATCCCGGTGCTCTCCATGATGAGGAGGGAGTAGTTCTCCCTCGGTGCTGAGGGTATGTACCAGTAGCTATGTGTTTGATCTCTCTCTCTTGTGTTCTTGAGGTGATACGATCTTGATGTATCGCGAGCTTTGCTATTATAGTTGGATCTTATGTTTCTCCTCCCCCTCTTCTCTCTTGTAATGAATTGAGTTTCCCCTTTGAAGTAATCTTATCGGATTGAGTCTTTAAAGATTTGAGAACACTTGATGTATGTCTTGCCGTGTGTATCTGTGGTGATAATGGGATACCACGTGATTCACTTGATGTATGTTTTGGTGATCAACTTGCGGGTTCCGCCCATGAACCTATGCATAGGGGTTGGCACACGTTTTTGTCGTGATTCTCCGGTATAACTTTGGGGCACTCTTTGAGGTTCTATGTGTTGGTTGAATAGATGAATCTGAGATTGTGTGATGCATATCGTATAATCATACCCACGGATACTTGAGGTGACATTGGAGTATCTAGGTGACATTAGGGTTTTGATTGATTTGTAAGGTGTTATTTTAGTACGAACTCTAGGGCTGTTTGTGACACTTATAGGAATAGCCCAACGGATTTATTGGAAAGAATAACTTTGAGGTGGTTTCGTACCCTACCATAATATCTTCGTTCGTTCTCCGCTATTAGTGACTTTGGAGTGACTCTTTGTTGCATGTTGAGGGATAGTTATATGATCCAATTATGTTATTATTGTTGAGAGGACTTGCACTAGTGAAAGTATGAACCCTAGGCCTTGTTTACTAGCATTGCAATACCGTTTATGCTCACTTTTATCATTAGTTACCTTGCTGTTTTTATAATTTCAGATTACAAATACCTTTATCTACCATCCATATTGCCCTTGTATCACCATCTCTTTGCCCAACTAGTGCACCCATACAATTTACCATTGTATTGGGTTCGTTGGGGACACAAGATACTCTTTGTTATTTGGTTGCAGGGTTGCTTGAGAGAGACCATCTTCATCCTATGCCTCCTATGGATTGATAAACCTTAGGTCATCCACTTGAGGGAAATTTGCTACTGTCCAACAAACCTCTGCACTTGGAGTCCCAACAACGTCAACAAGAAGAAGGTTGTGTAGTAGACATCAGAAACAAAATTCAATTCCGCATAAAAAAGTGTATGCTCATCCAAAGATTTAACCCATGGGTCAAGTGCGGAGCGCCGCGGGCCCCAACAGCATGCGGGCTCAATCGACGCGTGGCGACTGACGGGACGTGGGTGCCTCCACTTCCCCATGCAGTCTCGATTTCCCCATGGCTAGGCAACTACTGTCGTCTTCGTAGTTCCACCTGCTTTACAAGCAGCACTCTCCGCCGCTCCCTCATCTTCCGGAAGGCAGCGGATCTCTTCCTTCGGTCCAATCTAACACCAACTCCCCCACCGCCATGGCACCAAGCTGGAAGAAGGGAAAGAAGGTGTCCCGTACCTCGGTTCCCGTGATGTCGGTCTTCGAGCCCGCCATCAAACAGTCGGTGGTGCTCAACCAAGAGGCGATGGGCAAGGTGTGCCCGGCGCTTGCTGCCGATTTCAATGAGGGGGGGGGGGCGAGGTGACCTGGTCTGCTTCTCGTGCCGAAGTTGATAGGACGGCCACCGAGGTCCCCATCCATCTTCACACCCTCTGGGCAGGCTTGATTCCCCCCTTCTCCAATTTCTTCAATGCGGTGCTCTCGCATTACCAGATCAACGTGCTGCATCTCGATCCCCAATCCATCATCCTCCTTGCTATCTTTTCCTTTGTCTGTGAAGCCATGGTGGGCATTGCCCCTTCCGTGGCCCTGCTTCACCACTTCTTCTCGTTGCACCTGACAGATCCTCTCCAGTGCTCAGGGTTGTGTATCCCTTCAGGCCGTCGCGGTGATGGCCGGCTCGGGGATCGACTTCGAGCTCTCGCCGGTCGTCGGAGGCTTCAGGAAGAGGTGGGTGTTTGTGGACGTTGGCGTGCGCAGCCCCCTGCTGCCGCTCCCTCGGATTCCAGCTGCTCCGAGCTCCGGTTGGGGACATGCGAAGCTCACCGATCGACGGCTCGCCCATGTCTGGCTCCGACTTGCCAGGTTGAAGGATCTCGGAGTGACGGCGCCCATGGTGGTGAAGGAGTTCATCCGGTGTCGCATCGCTCTGCTTCAACGCCACTCTCGGCAAATGTGGACCTTCTCTGGCTACGGGGACCGCATGAGGCTTCAGACTCCGTCTCTTCCTCCTGGGGCGCGGCACACGGTGCTCGAGCTCCTGACGGACGACCCGATGCCAGCCAACCTGCCAGAGGAGGGCTGCCTTCTGTATTGCTGCTCGAACAAGGTGGAGTTTCTGAATTAAATGCCCCTGTTAGACGAATGGGGACCACGCCCAGTTGGCCTTGAAGGGCCTCGCAAGAGCCCTGTCTTCGTGGCACCCCTGCATGCCATGAGCGCGATGCCAACCGCAGGAGCAGGAGCAGGGGGGCGGTCGCTGTCGAGCGATGGCGGCGCTGCTGCCGAGGAACCGGCACCACTCGGGACTCCTAAGGTGTCGTCCCCCAGGACCCTGGATAGTCGTCCTGAGGAAGCAGCCTGGGGAACGACGCAGACCAATGCTCCTCAGGCCGGAGGCCCCGAGGCCCCGGTGAACCACCACGAGGAGAGTACCGAGGTCTCCGCGCGGTCCAGCACCCCTGAGGTCACTTCCTCAGGAGTCACACCATCCGCGCCCAAGGCTTCGGCCGGCTCCGACCGAACTTCGCGGCGCTCCGCAAGAGGAAGGGGTCCCCAAGCTGTAGTGGTGAGGCCTTCCGGCCAATGAAGCAGAGGAAGTACATTGGTATTGACGAGTGAGTATCTTATCTTCATAATTTCTCGAGTGCCGCTTCTCCTCCTGACCATAGTTCTTCAGGACCCCTTCCACCAGGGCGATGGAGTCTCCCGAGAAGCAACCTTCTCCTGGTTCGGCCTCTCTGCTGACCCTGAGTTCCTCCAGTCGACCCGCCATGCGCAGCGCAAGGCCTGCTGGGAAGGCGGACGAGCCTGCCTCGCGTCCTGACCCCGCGCTCTTGTCGTCCCTCCTTCGCAATTCGGCCTGGGGTGCGGGGAGTGTGCCGAGGGCACCATCAATGGTCCTTGCCCGCGGCTGCGCGGCTTCAGCTCTGGCCTGACCGCCGAGCAACAAGGCCCCACCCTAATGGGCGTCCGCCAAGGTACGAAGGGCGACCGGAAAGGTGCCGACCCCCAGCCCCCTATCGGGAGCGGGCGAGCCGATTCGGGCTTCTCCAACACATCCTCGCACGGATGACGGACCCAGTCACACGTTCGAGCATGCACGCGAGCGCGGAGCAGTCTGCCACGAGCTCTTCCGTGAGGCGATGGGCGCACTAAGCCGGCTCAGGGAAGAGCTTGTGGATGCTGATGCCTGCCTCGAAACCGAAGGCCTTCGGCTGGCGGGACGGATGGCATCAGCTGAAGGCGGCCATCGACTTCGGGCATCTCCAGCGCGAGTGCGCCAACGCGAAGGCTGAGGCTTCCCTTGCCACCTCGCGCGAGGCCTGCACCCGAGCGTTGGAGGAGGCCAGGGAGGCTGACCACTGCCATGCAGCCGCAAAGAAACACAAAGGGGAGCTCCGGGCTCTAAATGCCTCCTTGGAGCAACAAGTAGAGGTGCGCAGGGCTCCCTTAGCGTCGATGAAGGTGGCGCCCTTCAAAGGAGAGGAGATCTTGAGGCGCGAGGAGGCGTTGATGCTGGAGGCCACAGAGCGCAGCCTCGAGCTTGTACGGGTGGAGACGAGGGAGCACCAGGTTGCCCAAGCGGAGGATGCCGCCAGTGCGCGCGAAGTTAGGATCCAAGAGGAGATTGGTCATAGGGTGGTAGAGGCTCGGGTAGATCTTGCCAGCAGATACGACTTGAAGCTGAAGCTTGTGGAAGCCGAAGCTGAGGGCAGAACCACCACCCTTAGGTCAAGGTTGGATGAAGTAGAACAACGTGAGAAGGCCGCTGCAGCGGCCCTGGTCTCCATCCAGGTCGAGCTGGCCTCCGCCCGCGCCGAACTGCTCCTGCTCTAGCGGCGGGTTGTTGATGCTGAGTCCATCGTGCAGCAAATCAA
Source organism: Triticum urartu (assembly GCF_003073215.2). Classification (NCBI taxonomy): domain Eukaryota; kingdom Viridiplantae; phylum Streptophyta; class Magnoliopsida; order Poales; family Poaceae; genus Triticum; species Triticum urartu. The sequence goes on along the minus strand of NC_053027.1, from coordinate 344,360,402 downwards.
GGAGGAAGCACTCCGCCGGCATACGTTACTACACGGGCATGGTCCCATGCAGCGGGCCCTCAGGGTGAGGGCCAACCAGGCACTTGTGCCATCTGCGACGAACACGCCCCTCACCCCATGCGGAGGACTATGCCGGCCATCTTCGCTTCTTCACCAATGTCGTGACGCGCCTGGAGGACCGGGCCAAGAGGGCTCTTGAGCTTATGGACGAAAAGGGCTGAGGCCTCCTTGGACGCGTGTTCTCCCATGTCTTCAGCCATCTTTAGAATGCCGACCCCAACTTCGACTTCGACGCCGCCATCGCCCCATTGCCCGAAGCTATCCAGGACAACCTGGCGCACTGGGTGGATGATAACGTGGATGCTCTGGTCAGAGCTTTCGCTTTTGACGACGACGAAGTGGTGCTCGTGGCGGATGAAGGCGACGTGGTCGATGATGGTGGAAACGACGCTGGCGACGATGCCAGTAGCACGTCCGGGAGCGATTCGGAAGATGTTGGGAGCGACATGTATGATTGAGCCCGCACTCCATGTCCTGAACCACAGTCTAGGCGGTCCTCAGACTGGCCTTGTAGTTGTCGATGTGTAGTTATCCCGAGGGAAGTCCTCCACGGGCTCACGAGGTTTCGGGCTTCTGAGGAGCCTGCTGGTCGGCCCGAGAGGGCCTTGTGAGAGACGAGCGTTAGATCACGGTGAGATGCACGCGCATACCATGCCCAGCCTCCACTCGCGAGGTGCTCGTAAGGGAGGGGCAGTAGACGCTGGCCTCGAAGCAAGGCACGGAGCCAGAAAACACAAGAAATGAAAATGGACGAGAAAAGACGCCCCCCATGCTTTGCCAATGAAAATACGACTGTGAGTTCAAATCCAAAAGGCGGCAAATCGAGCTATAGAAAAGGGTTGAGAGAAATGGCCGTTTCCGGCACCAGCGCGGAGCGTAGTGCTTTTACAGGCCATGAACATAGTCATTGGGGGACAGTGTCGACGGCCAGTGCTGAGCATGGTGCTTCCACTAGGACGTGGGCGGGAGCCCCCGAGGCCGGAGGGCGGCTCTCTGAAGACTCTGGGGCATTTACTGCCCCAATCATTATTACGTGAGAGTGTCACGGCCCGAGATCTTCACAGGCGGGAGCCTTGGTTCATATCGCCAGATGAGGGCCTTGCCTTGCACCAGCCTCGACCACCGTTGGGGCGTCCGGAAACCAGGGTAATGCCAAGGGGCAAAGGGGACGCTAGCGGTGCCCTCGGCGACCACGGGCCCTCTGCCGGGGGGAGGGCTCATCGGCGCCCCCCAGCAAAGGACCTATGAAAGCACAAGTGCTCCCTAGGTGGTTTTGATAATTGATGACAACATATCTCTTGTTGGACTAACACTTCTATCTAGCATGTTTCAGATAAGTTCAACAATGAAGTGGCATGGACTAAAGGTTGTGGGAACTCCTTCAAGATGCTAAAGACAAGGGATTGGCTAAAGCTTCAAGCTCAAGACTCTTCACTTTTACATTTTAGTGATCCAAGATCACATTGAGTCCATAGGAAAAGCCAATACTATCAAGGGGGGATGAGGGGTTGCTTAATGAGCCTCTTGCTTCATGTGCTTAATGATATGCTCCAAAATCCTCAACTACTTTCCCATATCCACATATGACCAAAACTCTAAGCCAAACTCGGTCCTACCGATTCTTCCTATCCGGCGCCACCGAGTTTCACTTGTCATTAGCCACTGCCAAACCCTAGCAATTCGGTTCTACCGATAAGGATCTCGGTCCCACCGAGATGGGGTTGCAAACTCTCGGTTTCCCTTTCGTAACTTTTCGGTCCCACCGAAAGAGCGAATCGGTCCCACCGAGATTGCAATGTAAACTCAGTGTTTCCCCTTTGTAACTTTTCGGTCTCACCGAGTTCCACTCGGTCTCACCGAAAGAGCAAATCGGTCCCACCGAGTTTGCCTGACCAACTCTTTGGTTAGCTAATTACCAAATTCGGTCTCACCGAGTTTGTGTAATCGGTCTCACCGAGATTACGTTATGCCCAAACCGTAACCGAATCGGTCCTACCGAGTTGCATGTCAGTCCCACCGAAATCACTAACAGTCACTAGGTTTACATTTTCGGTCCGACCGAGTTTATTGATTCGGTCCCACCGAGATTGGAAAACTGTGTAATGGTTGGATTTTGTGTGGAGGCTATATATACCCCTCCACCTCTTTGTCATTCAGTGAGAGAGCCATCAGAACACACACATCATTCCAACTCATTTGTTCTGAGACAGAACCACCTACTCATGTGTTGAGACCAAGACATTCCATTCCTACCATATGAATCTTGATCTCTAGCCTTCCCAAGTTGCTTTCCACTCAAATCTTCTTTCCACCAAATCCAAATCCTATGAGAGAGAGTTGAGTGTTGGGGAGACTATCATTTGAAGCACAAGAGCAAGGAGTTCATTAGCTACACACCATTTGTTACTTCTTGGAGAGTGGTGTCTCCTAGATTGGCTAGGTGTCACTTGGGAGCCTCCGACAAGATTGTGGAGTTGAACCAAGGAGTTTGTAAGGGCAAGGAGATCGCCTACTTCGTGAAGATCTACCGCTAGTGAGGCAAGTCCTTCGTGGGCGATGGCCATGGTGGGATAGACAAGGTTGCTTCTTCGTGGACCCTTTGTGGGTGGTTGCTTCTTCGTGGACCCTTCGTGGGTGGAGCCCTTCGTGGACTCGCGCAACCGTTGCCCTTGGGTGGAGCCCTGTGTGGACTCGCGCAACCGTTACCCTTTGTGGGTTGAAGTCTCCATCAACGTGGATGTAGGATAGCACCACCTATCCGAACCACGGGAAAAACATCCATGTCTCCAATTGCGTTTGATCTCTCCAAATCCTTCCCTTTACATTCTTGCAAGTTGCATGCTTTACATTCCGCTGCTCATATACTCTTTGCATGCTTGCTTGATATGTATTGTGTGTATTGAAATTGTGCCTAAACTCCACTTGAACCGAAAAAGATTAAAAATTGCAACTTTAGCACGAAGTGTCTAATCCCCCCCCTTTAGACACATCTACTTCTAGATCCTACAACCTACCTCCGGGTGACGCCTTGCCCCGTGCGACATGAGGTAGGGCCTTGCTTCTGACCACTTTCATGCAGCCCCCAGTGCACCGCCCCTTACTGGAGTGGGAGTACCGCACTGTGGTCCACCTACAACCCATGGTTATCGTAAGCCTGCTCCTGAGATATCAGTGGTACCCTGCGGTGGTTGTCATTGGCGGGGTCGGCGAGGCTCCCGAGGGCAATGTTGACGTTGAGCCCCCGAGCTCTATGGATGATTACTCTACGATCATGATAGAGATTGGAGTTGATGTTGATGACGGCCCCCGTCCGAACATGACAATTGGAGATGGAGCACGGTCCTCGATTGAGCTAAGGTGACCAGTCGAGCTGGCAACGAACATGCCGGCGTCGCAGTTAATCTGCGGGCGAGCCATTGATCCTTTGCCGATCACACAGCGGAACACTCAATGAAAGCACCATTGTCGGTGATAAAACCGGCAGATCTCGGGTAGGGGGTCCCAAGCTGTGTATCATGGATCGATGGGTAACAGGAGACAGGGGACACGATGTTTACCCAGGCTCGGGCCCTCTTGATTGAGGTAAAACCCTATGTCCTGCTCTTGTTTTTCTTGATGGAGTATCAAGTACAGAATTGATCTACCTCAAGATCATATGTTGTGGTCTGAAACCTAAGGGTATGATGAATAATATCATAATCATCCATTCACTAGCCTGGCCTCAGCTTATATAACATACCAGAGGCCTAGGATAACAAGAGTCCTAGTCGAATACGTCGGTGGAGAGGAGTCCTTGTCTTGATCACCAAATCCTGTGGAATCTTCCTCGTATATGTCTTTGGCTGTCCGAACTGGCCCATGAGTAAACGGCCATGGGGGTCCTCAGCCCAATCCAGGACACCCTAGTCCAGGACACCGTCAGTAGCCCCCTGAACCGATCTTCAAGTTGGGGACGCTCCTCGGTTCTTCTGAACTATTCTTCGTCTTCGGTCATTGGTCTTGAAAACTGGTTCAACAAATCTTCCCATCTTCTATCTTGAGGATTGCAGAGCTAAATCTGAAGATCTCACACGTCGGGTATCCCAGGAACCCTTTAAGTCTTCGGCCTTTATAAATGCCACATTATTTTTATGCCACACCTCGGGTTTGAAGTTGTTCCCAGACGGCAGTGTCCTCTTGCGTCCGAGCTCCAACGCCGGACTATATTCGAGGTATCTTTTGCAGACGAGCACCAACACTGGACCGCTTTCGAGCTCCAACACCAGAATGTATCCGAGCTCCAACGCCGGACTATGTGCAAGCTCCAACGCCAGACTATATCCGAGGTTTCCTACATCACCTTGGTTCAAAAAAGTTGAAGGAGTTTAGCCGAGCTTAATGCCGGAAATGCCCTCTATGAAGCCTGCCACTAGTGCCCGAGCTTTATGCCAGACTGCTTCCGAGGTGGTGCACCACCCCGACTGTGGGCCAATTTTTGTCTATATTTTTGATTGGTGCAATTTATTCTCTGCCAAGATATATAGCCAGTAGCCCTCAAGGTGTGTATCGGTCTAAAACTCGAGGTGCACCTGAAGGATGACATAAGACCGCTAATACTAGTAGCCACTGAGACTCAGGTTGAGTTGCAACATCGGCATGAGGATCAACTCCTAGCTCGGCAGAATACTTCGGGACACAAAAAGCAGTGTGCAAAGTCCTCGAGACTCGGGTTGGGTGCGGCCGACCAACCTGAGGATCATAATCTCCTCGAAAACTATATTGCACTTAAATTTTCTACACTGGATTGCCAATGTAGTAGCCCCCGAGACACTAGTCGGGTGGAAACACCAGATAAGGGGATAGATGTGCCCCTTTAATATTAGTAAATGATAACCCCGAAGCCCAGTAGCCCCCGAGCCTTAATGCGGGCACGGGTGGCCGAATTAAGCATCGATATCCAGAGTAAAATCACAAATTATGTGTAATGATTCTATGTATCCAAATACTTTACATCATTAATGCTCGGATCCGCATTGCAGAAAACTTTGTTGACCGACCATCGGCTTCCACCTCCTCGGCCAGTAGCCGTGGACTGTTTGTCCTACTTTATAAAGCCATTATAAGGGCAAAGATTTTTGGAAAACAAGGCAATCCGTCCATAGGGTTTTATAAACAAAGGTACGCGGAGATATATGTTATATTACTTAATGTAAGAAACATCTTCCAAGGAAAATAGTCCCGCTATCGGTTCCTTTCTTTGGGTCGTCATGCGTATCATGATCATGAAACCTCACCTCCGATCAACGTGGGAAGAAAATATTGATGATTTAGTTTAGGGAAAGTTCCCAAACTCTGTGGTATTAATGAACCAAAATTTTTACTTCCATCGTTTCTGACCAATGTGATCCTTTAAGATCGCTAGCTTTCGGCTTCACCCAGTCTGAGGTACTAACTCGGATGACCCGATAGTAACAATCACAGAGGTGCTCCCTTTACCGCCTAGCCGAACAATCGGGAATGTAGCGGTAAGCATAGGAGCCAGGCAACCCGGTTAGTGTTCGATGACATCCATGGTCAAGCCGTAAATACTTCGGCCAATGTTATGAACGGCCCATCATTTAACACAGTCATCGGATCGCTGACCAGTTTACGCTTATTGTGACAGTCAGCTTCCAGATTTCTCCAGTGAGGTGCTTAACCATGTGAGCTGGAAGCACAATCACAGTGGTTCTCCCTTTGCACACCTAGCCGAACAAAGCGGAACGTAGGAGGCAAGTGCAGGAGCTGGGCAACCCAACTATTGACCGAAGACACAATTCGAAATCGATGCATATTTAGCAATATCCGAGAATGTTTTTGCCGAATCTCTAAAGGTGTCTAGCGTTGCACTGTGAGACTTGTGCTAAAAACACACAAATAGTTTAAAAGTGCCATAAGCTTGGAAAACCAAAAAACGTCAGTAAAAACTTGATGTCCGAACAAGATCAAGTGTTCGGTGCCAATCTGAAAATTAGAAAAAAGAAAAAGTTGTGCTTCTTGCGTGCTTTAGCATGACGCACCCGATCTCAACACTTCAAGTGGGCCAGCCTACGGCTTCGAGCTCCTTATCCCAAAGGCGGAGTACTTCTTCGAGGCCAGTTTAGCGACCTAAACTTGAGCGGCTTTTTAGAGAGAAGACAGGCTATCCGGCTATTGACCATACACTCGAGTCGAAAAAGGAGTGGTAGAAAAAGACTTTGCAACGACCAAGAAGAAAACACATTTACTATAAAACAGCTCATATAAATTTTAAGAGCCCCCAAGTGACTTGGGTAAAAGAATTTTATGTATAATGATTGTATGTACCAATGTACTTATATCATATCTATGTTCACCCAAACTTTAAACGCGTCTTAACCGACCGTCGGCTTCTCCCTCTTCGGTCAAGGACCGAAAAATGTCATGTACTCCACCTATCAAAAGTATCGACGGTGTTTTCGATAACCAGGCATCAGGCCATAAGGCTGTAAGAGACAAAGCACTCAGGGAACTTATGCTATATTACTGACAAAGTGTAAGAAGCATCTTCAAAGAAAATTGTACCTCCACCGATACCTTTTTTCGGTTGCTCATTGTTACTATGAGACTTGTGCAATAGATTTTTTGTACTCATGAGTTTCTTTGTGTGCCGACCATTATTGCAAACAATAAGAGCGATAGCTTTCAGCTTCACCCAGTCTGAGGTACTAACTCGGATGACCCGGTAGTAACAATCACAGAGGTGCTCCCTTTACCGCCTAGCCGAACAATCGGGAACGTAGGGGTAAGCATAGGAGCCAGGCAACCTAGCTTGCGAAACACTTAAGTCAACATGGTGCATATTGTGGCATAATACACGAACAAGGAACGAAGCCATACAAGTATAATCATATGCAGGTGGAAATGTTTCACAAAGGAAGCCCCCAAGTAAACGGGGTTTTTGAATTTGCTTGCAACAAACAAGGCTTTGACCAAGAATGTTTTTTGCAAATGACTTTTTGTCAAAAAAGCATAATTCTTGGTCGAACCGAACGTAATTTAGAACTAAACGTTTTAAAGCATGCAAGTGACTTAGCTGGTTAATGTGCTCGGTGTCGATGCATGGCCCGAGCTTATGGCGGGACAAGGTCCCAGCCCCCAAGCTGATCCCGAGGTAGCGGAGCGAAGAGCTCGGCACTCCGAAGTGGTGACATAGCACGGGCAATGCAGGCCGACAGTGTGACGCCGAAGTCCTCGGCGTGGCTTAATGAAGTAATGATGAAGCCTCCGTCCAGCCGAGGTGACGTGGTACGTCGGTACGCCCAGGTGATAGCATTGCCCGACCCAGATCCTTTACCTGTGCACAGAAAATAGTGCAAGACGGAGATAATAGGGATAAAAAAATTGTTGCATAATTAATAATTTATGCAAAGTGAGTAATAAAATAAATATGGCCCGTGTGACAAACACTCCATGAGGTAGATCTCTCTCAGTGATGCCGAAGTCCCCGAGGCAACCGAACATGTCGGTATGGAGATTCGACCAACAAGGTGATCATGCAAGCCGATTGGGACAACGACGTCGGCTTGCCAAAGTGACCGCGTGACGCGGTCGAAGTCGATCACCTACACACATAAAATAGTGCGGTCTAGAAAGGATAATTGCTTTTTGCAAAAATAATATATTGAAAGAGATGTGGCCTGGTGCCGAAATAATGTCGATGCAGGGCGTCGGCGTGACGCGGTGAAGGCGTGGCCAAGCCTGAATGCGCAGGCCGGTCTGAGTTTCGGATGCGGCATTCGTCGAACTGTATACGGAAACTGACCGAACCACCACGCGACCATTGTTAATGCGGCCACAATTTGATAGACCTGTGTACAGATGATGAAACAATCCAGAGTAATAATTCCTTGTGAAAAATAAACACAAGAAAGAAAAAAAATACTAGGATTAATAGCACCCCGTTTATCTGTTGTAGCAATCTGGAGAAAGGTTACTCCCAGAGTTAGCACTCGATCCGCACACCCATTGCATGATGGGCGATAAAGCGACGGCATGGCAATGCTGGCAAAGGTGGGCTCGCCGAGGCAAAGCCCCCGGTCTAGCTAACTTGACGAAGCTGGTCCGCTGGTGACACCGAAGTCTCTAGAGTAGGTTGAAGAAAGGATGGCGAAGCCCCCGGTCTAGCCGAGGTGAGGGAGCAGGTCGGTAAGGAGACGTTGCAGCTGCCATGTCAGCCGAGGTGTTGAAGCAGTTCGGCGTGATGGACATTGGCTTGAAAAATCAATAGTGCGGCCATGCCGTCGCAGGTCGTAACTTGTGACGCGGTCAATGCCGGCTTGGTGAAGTGACCGTGCGGCGATGCCGGTGTACCCACTCCGTGTAATCCGTGGGGCGGCGATGTTGGTGATGATTTATCCTTCGTGATGAAGAACTCTTGTTCGGCTTGCCCAGATGATGATCTGAAGAAGTTGAGATCGGCTCAACAAAGCAATGATGTGTCTAGCGCCGGTCGGCAGCCGTGGAGCAATGTTAACAGGCTGGTTTGACACTAGCGCGATGGTGAAGATCATATTGGAAAAGACCTTAAAATTAGTGGGATGTGTTTGGGAACAAAACACAATACCCCATACAAAACCTCCTTCAAAAAGGATGTCCGAAATCGCTTTCATAAAGAAGATGAACTCGGGTCGGATTCGTTCTCACGCAGAAAACAGATCTGAAAAAGCGGTCCACTTATCGGAAGGTTTTCGGAGTTTGAACCGTCGGATCGACCTGTAATTTTGAGGGTTGATAGATATGGGAATTCCGCAGCAGATGAACAGTTGGATATTCCAAAGGACCTCCGAGCTAGGCTCTGCAGACCATGCGCTAAACTCGTCCGGATTCCCGTCCAGATTTGACAGGGCTCCGGTATATCGTAGATTGCTGGGGATTCCTCCATCGGAACTCGACGAAATTTTGCATGGTTGTTGTAGAATTAATTCCGCACAATTCCACCGAACGAATTGCCAAAGCGATGCTCAAGCAGGTGGTGGCAGCGGATACAAGTTCATTGTCCGGAAAAATAGCACGGCCGCCCGTGGGCAATGTTGACGTTGAGCCCCCGAGCTCCATGGATGATTACTCTACGATCATGATAGAGATTGGAGTTGATGTTGATGAAGGCCCGCGTCCGAACATGACGATCGGAGATGTAGCGCGGTCCTCGATCGAGCCAAGGTGACCAGTCGAGCTGGCGACGAAGATGCCGACGTCGCAGTTAATCTGCGGGCGAGCCATTGATCCTTTGCCGATCAGGCAGCGGAACTCTCAACAAAATCACCATTGTCGGTGTCAAAACCGGCAAATCATCGGTAGGGGGTCCCAAGCTATGTATCATGGATCGATGGGTAATAGGATACAGGGGACACGATGTTTACCCAGGTTCGGGCCCTCTTGATTGAGGTAAACCCTACGTCCTGCTCTTGTTTATATTGATGGAGTATGAAGTACAGAGTTGATCTACCTCAAGATCATATGGTGTGGTCTGAAACCTAAGGGTATGATGAATAATATCATAATCATCCATTGACTAGCCTGGCCTTGGCATATATAACATACCAGAGGCCTAGGATAACAAGAGTCCTAGTCGAATACGTTGGTGGAGAGGAGTCCTTGTCTTGATCACCAATTCCTGTGGAATCTTCCTCATATATGTCTTCGGCTGTCCGAACTGGCCCATGAGTAAACGGCCATGGGGTCCTCGGCCCAATCCAACTGATCGGGAGATGATGTGGTGAGTGCCCCCTAGTCCAGGACACCGTCAGTACCCCTGGCTACAGTATCCAATAGCTCGGCGACGTGTTCCATCAACGCATCGCGGCCGCTCTCCATCAGCCGGCACCGCAGCAGCTCCTGCCCCACCACGAGCGCGGCCCGCTTGTTCTCCTCTTCCCGTCGGGTGTGCGGCATTGTCACTGCTGCTTAGCTTGAGGATCTTGCGGCATCCCGTGCATGCCGCGGTGTGAGGGTGGAAGGCGTCGGTCCGCGCTGCCCGCGTCCTGCGGTGTTTGGTGGTGTGCGGGCCGCCTGGAACGCGGAGTTGAGGTCTCCGTGGGCGGACGGTGCCGCCCTGACGGGCCAAGCAGCCCACTAGTCGGCGTTGGTCCTCGGGTCGCTGGACATCGAGACCGCGGGGTGTTGGCGGATCAGCTGACGGAAGAGAGGCTGTGGCGCACCCCTACTAGCGCACGAAATGTCGGATTACGGGTTTTGGCAAACCCTTGAGGTTCGAACGCTGGGTTGCAAACGAAGATCTCTCCCCCTAGCTCACGCTCTCGCCACGATCTCAAAGCCTAGCTTGCCGAACCCGAGGAACAAGGGACACAAGAGTTTATACTGGTTCGGGCCACCGTTGTGGTGTAATGCCCTACTCTAGTGTGGCGTGGTGGATTGCCTTGTAGGCTGAGGATGAACAAGTACAAGGGATGAACAGCATCCTGGGGAGAGGTGTTCTTGAGCTCGGTGAGCTTGTATGGTGGCCTTGGTGGAATGGATCCAGTCCCAGATGAGATCCCTCCCTACGGTATTGGCTAGTCCTATATATAGAGGCCCGGGTCCTCTCCCCAAATATTAGGCGGGAAGGGATCCCACAACGGCCAATTTGAAGGGGGACAACTAGTACAACTTATCCTGACAAAAGGTGGTCTTCGCCTGCCAAAGATTCTGGTAGTGACGCCGTCGTGGGCTCCGTGGTGACCTCCGTCCCGTCGTCCTGCTGGTCTTAGTCTTGTTGCACCAATATGGAAACCTTTGCCTGCTGCCTCGGGACTCCTCGCCTGTGCTTGCCCCTTTAGCACCAAAGAGGCAACCAGTACTCTGCGTGCGCTGGCGCCCGCCTGGCGCCTGCCTGGCCTTGGTCGTCATGGCTCACGTCATGCGAACCTCGCGAGGTACCCCTTCCATAGATCTCTCCGCCCCTCGGGAGCTAACCTACGGATGCCGCCCCTGCGGAGGTATTTTGTCATCCTCCTCGCGAGGCTTGGCCCCTCGAGAGGGTCTTGAGTGGGTGTTGATTAAGATGGGTCATACCAGGCCGCTGGTGGAGCCACGCCCTAGGCCGCAGGTAGGCAAGTCTGGGTACCCCCATTCCCAGGACGTCGACACTAGTTGGTTTATCCGGTGGAAGATTATATTATCAGATCCTTAATGATAACTAGTACTCCTCTGATTATGATTATGCATGTTCCTTGTGAGTAGTTATGTTTGTTCCTGAGGACATGGGAGAAGTCTTGTTATAAGTAATCATGTGAATTTGGTATTCGTTCGATATTTTGATAAGATGTATGTCGTCTCTCCTCTAGTGGTGTTATGTGAATGTCGACTACATGACACTTCACCATTATTTGGGCCTAGGGGAAGGCATTGGGACATAATAATCACATGATGGGTTGCTAGAGTGGAAGAAGCTTAAACCCTAGTTTATGCGTTGCTTCGTAAGGGGCAAATTTGGATCCATTTGTTTCATGCTATGGTTAGGTTTACCTTAATTCTTCTTTTGTAGTTGTGGATGCTTGCGAGAGTGGTTAATCAATAGTGGTATGCTTGTCCAAGGAAGGGCACCATCCAAGCACCAGTCCACCCACATATCAAATTATCAAAGTAACGAATGCAAATCATATGAGCATCATGAAAACTAACCTGAGAACAATTCCCACGTGTCCTCGGGAGCACTTTGCTTTATATAAGAGTTTGTCCAATTCCCATGCTTGCGAGAGGGGTTAATCATAAGTGGAGGCTTGTCCAAGGAAGGGCAACATCCAAGCACCGGTCCACCCACATATCAAATTATCAAATTAACGAACGTGAATCATATGAGCATGATGAAAACTAACTTGAGAACAATTCCCATGTGTCCTCGGGAGCGCTTTGCTTTATATAAGAGTTTTTCCAATCTTGTCATCTGCTACAAAAAGGATTGGGCCACGTTGCTGCACCTTGTTTGCTTTTATTATAGTTACCCATTACAATTTATCTTATCACAAAACTATCTATTACCGATAATTTCAGTGCTTGTAGTGAATACCTTGCTCAAAACCGCTTGTCATTTCCTTTTGCACCTCGTTGGGTTCGACACTCTTACTTATCGAAAGGACTATGATAGATCCCCTATACTTGTGGGTCATCAAGTCTCTTTTCTGGCGCCGTTGCCAGGGAGTGAAGCGCCTTTGGTAAGTGGAATTTGGTAAGGAAACATTTATATAGTGTGCTGAAAATAATCATTTGAGGGGTATTTTCGGGGTATCTTCATCTCGATCGGAACCACAATTAGCTACTCCTCAACCTACTGCACCTACTGAAAATATTTATTATGAAATCCCTTTGGGTATGATAGAGAAACTGCTAGCTAATCCTTATGCAAGAGATGGAACATTACATCCCGATATGCACCTAATCTATGTGGATGAAGTTTGTGGATTATTTAAAATTGTAGGTATGCCTGAGGATGTTGTCAAGTAGAAGGTCTTCCCTTTCTCTTTGAAGTGAAATGCATTGACATGGCATAGGCTATTGGATGATATTGGATCATGGAACTACAACCGATTGAAATTGGAATTTCGTCAGAAGTTTTGTCCTATGCAGTTGGTTCATCGTGAGAATTATATATATAATTTTTGGCCTCATGAAGGACAAAGTATCGCTCAACATCGGGGGAGGCTTAAGTCAATGTTACATTCATGCCCCAATCATGTTCTCTCAAGAGAAATTATTATTCAAATTTTTTATGCTCGGCTTTCTCATAATGATCGATCCATGCTCGATACTTCTTGTACTGCTTCCTATATGAAGAAGGATATTGAATTCAAATGGGATTTAGTGGAAAGAATTAAACACAACTCTGAAGATTGAGATCTTTACGAAGGTAAGGAGTCAGGTAGAAACCTTAAGTTTGATTGTGTTAAATCTTTTATGGATACTGATGATTTTCGTGATTTTAGCTCTAAATATGGACTTGACTCTAAGATAGTAGCTTCTTTCTGTGATTCTTTTGCTACTCATGTTGATCTCCCTAAGGAGAAGTGGTTTAAATGTCATCCTCCCATTGAATTTAAAGTAGTTGAACCTATTAAAGTTGAAGAAGAAACTATTACTTATAATGTTGATCCTATCATTCCTATTGCTTATATTGAGAAAACCCACCTTTTCCTGTTAGAATAAAGGATCATGCTAAAGCTTCAACTATAGTTCGTAAAAGTAATACTAAAACACATACACCCTCTAAGCAAATTAAAGTTGAACCTAGTATTGCTATGGTTAAAGATCTCTTGGTTGATAATATTTAAGGGTGCGTTATTTATTTCCGTGATGAAGCTGCTAGGATTGCTAAACCTGATACTAAAGATAAACATAGACAAGTTGTTGGCATGCCTGTTGTTTCTAGTGTTATCATGGCTTATGTGATGTGGGTGCTAGTTTGAGTGAAATTCCTTATACCTTATATAAAGAAATTATGAATGATATTGCACCTGCTTAGATAGAAGATATTGATGTTACTATTAAGCTTGCTAATAGAGATACTATATCACCAATTGGGATTGTTAGAGATGTTGAAGTCTTGTGTGGGAAAAATTAAATATCTTACTGATTTTCTTGTTCTTGTTTCCCCAATAGATAACTTTTGTCCCATTATATTTGGTAGACCTTTCTTGAATACTGTTAAGGCTAAGATAGACTACGAGAAAGATATTTTTACTGTTGGTTTAGGGGATATTTCTCAGGATGTTAATTTCTCTAAATTTCGTAGACAACCCCAATATAAGAAATTGCCTAGTAAGGATGAAATTATTGGTCTTGCTTCTATTGCCGTGCCTCCTGCTGATCCTCTAGAACAATATTTGCTAGACCATGAAAATGATATGTTTACGAATGAAAGAAGGGAAATAGATGAAGTATTCTTTAATCATGGACCTATTTTGAAATACAATTTGCCTATTGAAATCCTTGGGGATCCACCTCCACCTAAGGGTGATCCCGTATTTGAGCTTAAACCGTTACCTGATACTCTAAAATATGCTTATCTTGATGAAAAGAAGATATATCATGTTATTATTAGTGCTAACCTTTCAGAGCATGAAGAAAAGAAATTATTGAAAACTCTAAAGAAGCACTGTGCTGCTATTGGATATACTCTTGATGATCATAAGGGCATTATTCCCACTCTATGCCAGCACAAAATTAAATTGGAGAAAGATGCTAAACTAGTTGTTGATCATCAACGACGGTTAAACCTAAGATGAAAGAAGTGGTAAGAAATGAAATACTAAAGCTTCTAGAGGTAGGTATAATTTATCCTATTGCTGAGAGTCAAAGGGTAAGTCCTATTCATTGTGTCCCTAAGAAAGGAGGTATTACTATTGTTCCTAATGATAAGAATGAATTGATTCCTCAAAGAATTGTTACAGGTTATAGAATAGTAATTGATTTCCGCAAATTAAATTAAGCTACTAGGAAAGATCATTACCCTCTACCTTTTATTGATCAAATGCTAGAAAGATTATCCAAGCATACACATTTTTGCTTTCTAGATGGTTATTCTGGTTTCTCTCAAATACCTGTGTATAAAGAAGATCAAGAGAAAACCACTTTTACTTGCCCTTTCGGTACCTTTGCTTATAGACGGATGCCTTTTGGTTTCTGCAATGCACCTGCTACCTTTCGAAGTTGTATGACTGCTATATTCTCTGACTTTTTTGAAAAGATTGTTGAGGTTTTCATGGATGATTTTTCTATTTACGGAAACTCTTTTGAATTGAGAAACCTGCCACTTTATGGTCAATGAAGGTATTTTCTTGGGGCATAAAGTTTCTGAAAAAGGTATTGAAGTTGATAAAGCTAAAGTAGATGCTATTGAAAAGATGGCGTGTGCTAAAGATATCAAAGGTATAAGAAGTTTCCTTCGTCATGCTGGTTTCTATAGGAGGTTTATTAAAGACTTCTCTAAAATTTCCAGGCCTCTCACTAATCTCTTGACAAAATATGTTCCTTTTGTTTTTGATGATGATTGTGTAGAAGCATTTGAAATACATAACAAAGCCTTGATTTCTGCACCTATTGTTTAGCCACCTGATGGAATTTACCCTTTGAAATTATGTGCGATGCTAGTGATTATGTTGTTGGTGTTGTTCTAGGACAAAGAGTTGATAAGAAATTAAATGTTATTCATTATCCTAGTAAAACTCTAGACAGTGCCTAGAAAAATTATGCTACTACTGAAAAAGAGTTTTTAGCAGTTGTCTTTGTATGTGATAAGTTGAGACCTTATATTGTTGATTCCAAAGTAACTGTTCACACTGATCATGCTGCTATTAAATATCTGATGGAAAAGAAAGATGCTAAACCTAGACTTATTAAATGGGTTCTCTTGCTACAAGAATTTGATTTGCATATTGTTGATAGAAAGGGAGCTGAGAACCCTGTTGTAGACAACTTGTCTAGGTTAGAGAATGTTGTTGATGACCCACTACCTATTGATGATCGCTTTCCTGATGAACAATTAAATTTCATAAATGCCTCTCATAATACTCCATGGTATGCTGATTATGCTAATTATATTGTTGCTAAATTTATACCACCTAGTTTCACATACTAGCAAAAGAAAAAGTTTTTCTATGATATAAAATTTTGGGATGACCCGCACCTTTGTAAAGAAGGAGTAGATGATGTTATTAGACGTTGTGTACCTAAGAATGAACAGGAACAGATCCTAAGAAAGTGCCACTCCGAGTCTTACGGAGGACACCACGCTAGAGATAGAACTGCACATAAGGTATTGCAATCCGGTTTCTATTGGCCCACTCTCTTTAAAGATGCTCGTAAGTTTATCTTGTCTTGTGATCAATGTCAAAGAATTGGTAATATTAGTAGATGTTAGGAAATGCCTATGAATTATTCACTTGTTATTGACCCATTTGATGTTTGGAGCTTTGAGTAGATGGACCTTTTCCTTCCTCTAATGGGTATACACATATTTTAGTTGTTGTTGATTACGTTACTAAGTTGGTAGAAGCTATTCCAACTAGTAGTGTTGATCATAACACTTCTATTAAGATTCTTAAAGAAGTTATTTTTCAAATGTTTGGAGTCCCTAGATATTTAATGACTGATGGTGGTTCACATTTTATTCATGGTGCTTTTCGTAAAATGCTTGCTAAGTATGATGTTAATCATAGAATTGCATCTCCATATCATCCTTAGTCTAGTGGTCAAGTATTAAATTAATTTTGCAAAAGACTGTTAATAGATCTAGAAATAATTGGTCTAAAAAACTTGATGATGCTTTGTAGGCTTATAGAACAGCTTATAAGAATCCTATGGGTATGTCTCCATGTAAAATGGTTTATGGAAAAACATGTCACTTACCTCTTGAGCTAGAATATCAGGCATATTGGGTTATTAAAGAGCTCAATTATGATTTCAAACTTTCCGGTGAGAAGAGGTTATTTGACATTAGCTCACTTGATGAATGGAGAAATCAAGCCTATGAGAATGCCAAGTTGTTTAAAAAAAGTTAAAAGATGGCATGATAAAAGGATATAAAAGAGTGAGTCTAATGTAGGTGATCATGTCTTGCTATACAACTCTCGTTTAAGATTTTTTGCAGGAAAGCTTCTCTCTAAATGGGAAGGCCCTTACATTATCGAGGAGGTCTGTCATTCCGGTGCCATAAAGATCAACAACGCCGAAGGCACAAATTCAAAGGTGGTAAACGTCAAACACTCAAACACTATATCTTAGGTACTCCCATAAATGTTGAGACCAATATAATTAATACCGTAACCTTGGAGGAGTACATAAGGTATACTTTCCAGAACGTTTCAGACTCCATAAAGGAATAGGTATGTGGTATGGTAAGTAAACCGACTCCAAAACGTTTCCGATCATAAATTTTCTCCGTTTTGGGATACTTAAAAATTTAGGAAAATTGAAAGTAGTCCGAAAGAGACACGAGGCCACCACAAGGGTGGAGGGTGTGCCCTACCCCCCTGGGCGCACCCCTGACCTTGTGTCCACCTCGTGTGCCCTCTGGACTCCGTTTTCTTGTGCAATACTTCTTATGGTCGGTAAAATTCATTATATAATCTCCCGAAGGTTTTGACGACTTTACCATGCAAAAATCTCCTGTTTTGTTTCGAGTTGTTTTTCTGACAGATCTAGATGGCCATGATGTCTCCAAGCACCCCCAAGGACATGTTTTTTGAGAAGGTCATCAACCCCTACCTTGCAGAGGTGTTGTGGCACCCTCAAGCCATTGAGTTGCGCAAGGGGTGCTGCAAATCCACGATGTTGAGGGGCCGAAGAAGACCGGGAGCGTGGAGACGAGGGTCGAAGCAATGGAGCAACAAGTTTTCAAGTGCCAAGGGATGGTGGAATGTGGCATCAAGGCAAATCACATGATGATCGCGAAGTTCACCAACAAGCACAAGCTGGATCCCAAGAGCATTGAGGATGCCATCTTCATGCTTCATGAGAAAATCGAGCATCTCCAAGCCCAAATCTATGACCTGCAAAACCAAAATTGTGAGTATGAATATAGATTCAAGAGGATGTTTTTGGCTGCAGATTCGAGGATCCCGGAGACTCGTTCATATTTCTATGATGGGGAACCTATGCCTTGAAAGATGGATGACAAGCCTACTTCATCAACAACTCCTTCATCACCACCTCCAAATAAAGAGATCTAAATACATGGGTATGGGCACTACCCTTGGCAATTGTGTCACACCCTGATTTTCATGCCACAACACTTAAGCTAATAAATCATGATAAAATGTGGTTTGACAAAAACTTTTGAGTGTTTTGGACCTTGCCTTGATTGGATTTTGTCTGTTGTTTGCAAGTGCTCTAAAAATCAAATAAATCCCCCAACTCCTATACTTCATCTCCTTGCTCCAAAATCTTGAACCAATGATCATGCCATGTGTATAGGACATAAAAATAATTTCTTACAAAAATAATTTGGCCAAATAGTATTTTACAAAATTAGTTTTTCAAAAACCCCTGAATTGAGGTTTGCACTGCAAGTACTTAATTAAGGGCAGCAAAAATCTTTCCAAAAATATTTTTGACTCCTATTAGATATAGGATACCCAGAAACCACAAAAATATAATTTTAAAAGTTATTTTCCTATTTCATTTAAAGGCTTTTTCTTTAGGCCAGAAATGGTCTTTAATAGGTTAAAATTATTTTAAAGATTTAAAAATATTTGTTAAAACCTAGGGAAACTCAATGGACATATATTGTCCATATATAAGAGTTTCAACACATGGTCATGATCAAAATATTGGTTAAATCCCTCAAAAACCCTTTCTGGATATTTCAAGCTTTTGAAATATTTACAAAGAAAATATTCCCCAAAAATTCCAAGAAAATTCTATCATGTCACATATGACATGTTTGATGATCTTGACAAGTATCATGTCATGGAGAATAGTATAACCCCATGAAATCCCCTCAAAACCATTTCTGCCCATTTCAAGGACTTGAAATATTTCTATAGGAAATATTTTCATAAAAATCCAGGAAAATTCTAGAAAGTCACATATGCATAATGTGGTGGTCTTGCAAAGTTTCATATCAATCAAAATAAGTTTGGTTCACAAAAGTGCCCCAAAACCCTTTCTGTCCAGAACCAAATTTGAACAACTCTACATTGCCAAGTGTGTCCTTTTGATCTGAATTTTTGTGGACATGTTCAAATCCCCAAATGATGACACTACACCAAGTGGTGCATCAAGGAGAATGGTTTTTCATGACTAGATCTTGGAAAACCCATTTCTGTTGATTTCTAGGGTTTACAAAAGTTGCACTGTCAACTTTGCCCAAATGAGCTTAAATTTGGTAGAACACACTATTTCTAAGTGCCATTCCATCCTGTTAATTCTCATGGCAATTGGAATTGATTTTCTTGCCCAAACCAACAACAAACACCTTCTACCATTTTTCCAAAATCATCATTTTGACCTCTTCCACTAATCTCCATGAGCATCAACTTTTTACCAGAGCTTAATCTAGCCACCTTCTACCTCCAGTAATTCCCCCCTTTCAACAGATCAATTATTTGGGGGTGAAACCCCACCCCGGACACGCTCACGTGAGCCCCCGTGGCTTGCAACGACGGCAATAGCCTCGCCGGCGCACCGTCCATGGTGCACCTCGCCCCCTTCTACTTAAGGCCACCCCCGAGCCCCCTCTCTACTCCTTTGGCCCTCTCTCCCTCCCGTACGTTGCCCGGGACCCCTCTCCTCCTCTCCAGAGCCGCTCCGCCACTTCCCATGGCCGGATCCGAGCCGCCGTCCATCCCCAAAATTCGCGTCGTCCCGGCCCTCTCCTTCCCCTTGAACCATACCACAGGACCCCCATGGCCCCAAGGAGCCTCACCCGCACATCTTTCCTTCCTTCCCGTGCCTGCCTCGCCGTGCCCGAATCTCACCGCCGGCCTCGTCCGCCGCGGCCAGCACCCTGCTCGACCCGGTGCTCCTAGGCGACCGTGCCACCCATGGTTGGACGCGGCCGGGTCCCCTGAGCACACCGGTGGGCAAAGCGTCGCCGGAGATGCTCTGTAGCCCCGGCAATCGCCGCCGAGAGCCGGTCCTCCCCGCGGTCGGAGCGCGCGCGGGAGGTTGAAGATGGCCTGCTGTTGGGCCCCGCGCGTCAGCGACCCAGCGAGCGGGCCCCACCGTTTAAGTGGAAACGGCTTTGGCCGGATCCGCCTCCCCTGCGCGAAGGCGCACTCACGCGAAGCCGCCTTCGACATCATCACCTCTGCCCGCGCAGCCGAGCCGCTGGGCTCGCCCACACTGTATCTGTCGCTTTGTGCGCAGGGTAAGGTTAAGCCCTATTTCCTTTTTCTTTTTCCAGTCAACTTCAAAAATCCATAAATGATTCAAATTAACTCCAAATTTGATGATTCAAATTTCTAGTAGTTTCTAAAATCATTCCCTATCACATGGTGCTACTTGCACATTTTTACAGAAATATTTCTTTCACAAATAATTAGCAAATCCTATTTTTCCATTTCTTTGATAAACTTTAGAAAATCACAGAGAGCCCATTTTTGATCCAAATTCCATGATTCAAAATCCTAGGTGTCTATAAGTTCAAAACTTAGTTTTTAAACATTTTTACTAATACTTTCTGTATCACCTCAAATAATGGTCTATTTCTTCATATTTTTCAACTTTGCAAATTCATAGGAAAATCATTTCAACTCCAAATCCAGTGAAACCAATTCCTAGATGCTTCTAAAATCATCCTTTGTTAAATGGGTGCCTTTGCTCATTTTTCAAAAATATGTTTCTGTACACTTCTTGCAATTCCATAAAACCCTTGATTCCATCATGTCAAAATGTTTAGAAATATCCATTGATCCACTTCCAATGAAATCACTTTGGTCATTCCTCATATGACCAGAGGTATCCAATAAAAGTCAACTTCATATTTTTAGAGCACATTTATTCTTGCCTTGTTGTGTTGCTTATTATGGTTGTTTTCGACGATAGTTGACGAAGTAGACGAAATGCTCGGAGATGGACCAGAGATATTTGAAGACCTTGAAGACTTTGAAGACCAAGGCAAGCAACCCTTTGACCATGTCTATGAAACCCTTTTTATGCATGTCATATGGCACTTTTATTGCTTGCATCGAAGTCATGATAAAACGGTGGCCAGTTGAGGTGGTGCCTCCATTGCCTTTCTCGTTGACACTTGCATGATGCATGACCCTACCTTTCTATGAGGGTTATGCCAGTGGAAGTAGATAGGATGCTAAGTAGTTGCTACGCAAAGTAGATCAGGGTTATGCATGGAAAGAAACAAGAGTGGTTTGACATACTTGCAAAAAGCCCAGTGGGTGCCACTAATGCCCCTGGGAGATGATGATGAACTAGGTCACTACTTGGTGGAGAGGTAGTGTACTGAGGCTCGATAAAAGTGTTGTTTACAGAGACGGATTAGATTTAAGGGCATTATTGATTACCTAGGCTGATACTAGCTTGGAGCCCGCATTACTAGTGACGGGGGAGAGTTGGTGCTCTCTCTCGGGACGGGGTCGTGCCACGTAGGGCGGCGATGGCTGTTTTCACAGGGCACCGGATACACCGTTGTGTCCCCTCTCGGATGTTATGATCTCGAGTGAGTCTCGTATGATGTACATCATGAGGATACGGAACAACGAGTGGACTCCTTGTTAGTGTCGTCTAGGGAAAGATAGTGATCGGGTTCTTACCCCGGGTACTTGAGGTATCGCGGGTCGTGGATGACACGGAAGTTCCCCGGATCTTGTGGGTAAACTTTGCAACCTCTGCAGAGTGTAAAACTATTCAAATAGCCGTGTCCACGGTCAAGGATAGTTGGGTGTTGCTGCTTAGACTACGTCCATATGTTTCCGACAAACAACACGGTTTGGTAAATCTGTTGACGTGATTCGTGAGGAAGTCACGATGAGCTTGAGTATGAGTTGTTCACAACTCTATCCCGATGTTGATGTCTGTAACCTCCTGATACTTGTTGCAGACGCATTCATATCCTTGATAAATGTTGATCATATTTGCATGAGAAAAACTAGCTTTCCGCAAAAATGCCAAATTAGCAGTAGTGCCTTGCATAATTATTCTGTTATCACCCTTGGGTTGCTTGCGAGTACATTCAAAGTACTCATTGGCTTGCCACTTGTTATTTTATTGGCCAGGCATGAAAGAACATGATATGAAGAAGAATACTTCGGTGACGAGCATGCGAGCTAGGACGCTTCCTAGTCAGAATGCCTGTAGGGTTAAGGCAGATGGCATGGGTCCAAGTTATCGACGAAGATTTCCATTGCGATGTTATACTCAAGGCTTGACCTTAATGTTCCTACTTGTGTAATACGGTATGTACGGATGTAAGACTCTTGTTATTCAGTTTCTGTGTGTTCAGTGAGCATTGATCTCTGGGATCACTGTACACGTGCATTCGGTGATCACGACTTATGAGTCGGGGTCCCCACAAATTGCCAAGCCTGGGGGAGTGCCCCAGTATCGTATCACCATCACATCTTTATCTTTATTGTTTTTCTTAGTTTGATCCTTTTGGTTATATGTTGATCTAGTAGAATAAAGTTTGTGAGATATATAATAAATAGTAGTTTTGGGACAAGGGCTTTGCTTTCTTGCGATGATCTTGAGGTAATTAAATAAAAGAAAGAATAAGAAGAAATAAAAACTTCATATATTGATCTTATGGAAAGTAATGAGTTCACATATAAAGAGTGTGATGAATAAAAGTTATTGAGAGTTGACAAACGTAGTTTTGTTCATTGTTGCAATTAATAGGAAGTAATAAAGAAAGAGAGGCTTCACATATAAATATACTATCTTGGACATCTTTTGTAAATGTGAGCACTCATTAAAATATGACATGCTAAGAAGTTGATATTGGACAAGGAAGACAATATAATAGGTTATGTTTTCTTATACCCAAATAGAAGTTATATTGTCATGGATCATCCAACATGTTGAGCTTTCCTTTCCCTCTCATGGTGGCCAAATTCTTTGCACCAAGTAGAGATACTACTTGTGCTTCCAAACATCCCTAAACCTAGTGGATTGAGTAAGATCCTTCAAGTAAGTTGTCATCGGTGCAAGTAATAGAAATTGCTCTCTCTAAATATGTATGATCTATTAGTGTGAAGCAAATAAGCTTTATACAAACTTGTGATATGGAAGAAATAAAAGCACCGGACTGCATAACAAAGGTCCTTATCACAAGTGGCAATATAAAGTGACGTTCTTTTGCATTAAGATTTTGTGCATCCAACCATAAAAGCGCATGACAACCTCTGCTTCCCTCTGCGAAGGGCCTATCTTTTACTTTTATCTTCTACCCTTATACAAGAGCCATGGTGATAATCACCTTTCCTTTTTACATTTTTTCTTTTGGCAAGATGTCGGTGGGAAACGACACCTATGGGGTCAGCGGGATCCCTTCTACGGTTGGTGGGTGCGGGGTTGTGCAAAGAGCGGGTCTAGTAGTCAGCACACAAATCATTTACCCAGGTTCGGGCCGCGGAGATGCATAAAACCCTAGTCCTGCTTTGGTGTATATTGGAGTGTTCTTGTGTTCTTGAACTAGCTATGGTGTCTCCCTAGTCCAAAAGAGCCGAATCCACCTCCAGTATGCCTCGGGCCTCCTTTTATAGACAAAAAGGGGTCGGCACAGTGGCACACAGGAGGTGGAAAGGTGTACAGGGGCTGAGTTTATCCCCTAGGATCGTCAGACAAACACATCTAATGCATTGCCGACGTGCCCCTCTTGCTTTATTGGGGACGGCAAAGAAGCTCGTCCCAGCTGTCGTTGCCTCGCCTAGCTCTGACGCGCGTCCAAGCTGACGAGGCGTTGTAGCGCCACGTTGGCTGGCTGCTAGGCTGGCGCTGTGGTGGAGCCTTCACGAAGATCTGCATGCCACCACACAGGTGCTTGCTAAGTTGGTGTAGAGGCCGCGCGCTGCCACGCAGATGCCTACCCAGCTGGTCGAGCTGGCTGCTATATGGGGAGCGGATGTGGAGTCTTGGCAGACACGTGCCTTGCTGCGGCCCCGCAGGCATCCTCGGCAAGGGTCTTGCCGAGGGCCCGGCAAGGGTCTCGCTGTGGCATCACGGTCGTCCCCGGCAAGGATCTTGCCGGGGGTCTCGTGCATTTTGTTGGCAAGGATCTCACCAAGGATCGTCATCTTCTCGTTCTCATATGATCGTGTGCATCTATGATCTCTATAAAGATCTGCATGCCACCACAGAGGTGCCTCCCGAGCCTTGGTTCCAATATGGTTGATGGTGTTGGAACCCCTTGGGGTCAAGGGTGGCGCGCTCTGCTAGCGTTAGGCAAGTTGCCCCGGCAAAGATCTTGCCGAGGCTGCGGAAGCCACCCCGGCAAGGGTATTGCCGGGGGAGTCCACCTCGCCCTCTTGCTCTCTTTGCGTCCCTGGTCTTGGTGTTTCTTTGGTCGTCTTGTGCTCCGGCATCCCTCCTCTGCCCCGCTTAGTGCGGCCGTAGGCACGGCTCTGACTGCCCATGCACAAGTAAAGGGGTGCAAAAGGAGAGCCCCTACTTTTGTACACCGACACAAGCTCTATGTGTTGGAGAGATCCGGATATATATATATATATATCCACTCGGATGTACGTTTTCATAAAGTATTATTGTTGACATGAACCTTTAGGTAAAAGGTTGGGAGGCAAAACTATAAGCCCCTATCTTTCTATGTGTCCGATAGAAGCTTTGTACCCATAAGTATCGCATGAGTGTGAGCAATTGTGAAAGATTATATGATAGTTGAGTATGTGAACTTGTTGAAAAGCTCTTATATTGACTCTTTTTGATGTTATGATAAATTTCAATTGTTCCAATGACCGATATCATAGTTTGTTAGTTTTCAATGAAGTTTCCCATTCATACTTTACCTTGTGAACGAATTGCTATTTTAGCATAAGAAATTATATGACAATATATGTTGCTGTTCTAGAGATGATCATGATGCCCTCATGTCCGCATTTTATTTTTATCGACACCTCTATCTCTAAACGTGTGGACATATTTATCGATATCGGCGTTCGCTTGAGGACAAGTGAGATCTAAGCTTGGGGGAGTTGATATGTTTATTTTGCATCATGCTTTTATATTGATATTTATTGCATTATGGGCTGTTATTACACATTATATCACAATACTTATGCCTATTCTCTCTTATTTTATAAGGTTTACATGAAGAGGGAGAATGCCGGCAGCTGGAATTCTGGACAGGAAAAGGAGCAAATATTAGAGACCTATTCTGCACAACTCCAAAAGTCCTGAACTTCACAGAGCTTATTTTTGGAATATATAAAAAATATTGGGGGAAGAAAGAACCAGAGGGGGGCTACCTGCCAGCCACAAGGGTGGAGGGCGCACCCCCCGACCTTGTGGGCTCCCTGGCAGGCCTCCGGTGCCCATCTTTGGCTATATGGTGTCTTTTACCCTGGAAAAAAATCAAGAAGAAGCTTTCGGGATGAATCGCCGCGGTCTCGAGGCGGAACCTAGGTAGAACCAATCTAGGGCTCCGGCGGAGCTGTTCTGTCGGGGAAACATCCCTCCCGGAGGGGAAATCCTCTTCATTGTCATCACCATCGATCTTCTCATCAAGGGAGGGTCAATCTCCATCAACATCTTCACCCCGCACCATCTCCTCTCAAACCCTAGTTCATCTCTTGTATTCGATCTTGGTCCCAAAACCTCAGATTGGTACCTGTGGGTTGCTAGTAGTGTTGATTACTCCCTGTAGTTGATGCTAGTTGTTTTATCCGGTGGAAGATTATATTTTCAGATCATTAATGATAATTAATACTCCTCTGATTATGATTATGAATATTCTTTGTGAGTAGTTATGTTTGTTTCTAAGGACATGGGAGAAGTCTTGTTATAAGTAATCATGTGAATCTGGTATTTGTTCGATATTTTGATAAGATGTATGTTGTCTCTCCTCTAGTGGTGTTATGTGAACGTCGACTACATGACACTTCACCATTATTTGGGCCTAGGGGAAGGCATTGAGAAGTAATAAGTAGATGATGGGTTGCTAGAGTGACAGAAGCTTAAACTCTAGTTTATGTGTTGCTTCGAAAGGGGCTGATTTGGATCCATATGTTTCATGCTATGGTTTACCTTAATTCTTGTTTCATAGTCGTGCATGCTTGCAAGAGGGGTTAATCATAAGTGGGAGGCTTGTCCAAGGAAGGGTAGCACCCAAGCACCGGTCCACCCACATATCAAATTATCAAAGTAACGAACATGAATCATATGAGCATGATGAAAGCTAACTTGACAACAATTCCCATGTGTCCTCGGGAGCGCTTTGATTTATATAAGAGTTTGTCCAAGCTTGTCCTTTGCTACAAAAAGGATTGGGCCACCTTGCTGCACCTTGTTTACTTTCATTACTTCTTACCTATTACAATTTATCTTATCACAAAACTATCTATTACCGATAATTTCAGTGCTTGCACAAAATACCTTGCTGAAAACCGCTAGTCATTTCCTTCTGCTTTTCGTTGGGTTCGACACTCTTACTTATCGAAAGGACTACGATAGATCCCCTATACTTGTGGGTCATCAAGGACGACGTCGAGACCTTGGACCGAACGAACCGGAGCTGGGCAAGACGCAGGGTGGGCCGGTGGAGCTACCACCGCCGATGTGTGGGTGTAGAGGGATGGCCTAGCCCGTGCCATAGGCTAGGATGGGTCACTGAGGCGTGTGCGGCAGCGCCACCAGCTACTGTAGGAAGAGGACGAAAGATTGAACAAAATAAAGAAATACAAATGGTTAGGTGGCTGGTCCCAGATGTCTATGTACGAGACCTATTGGATCCACCTGAGAAGGGGAATTTGTTGGGAGGAGGGAGAATCAAAGCACGACAGCCCATTGAACTAGTTACATTCATAAGCAAATAGACACTAAAAAAGCAAATAGGTAAATGGGTTCTTAGACCAAATATTTTAGACAAAACAGATAATTATGACACACTGGGTAATGCATGAAACACTCAGATGATAAAGGTGCCTAAACAGATAAATTACATCATCTAGACCTTCCTAGCACGCTTGATCATGACGTTGCGGCTGTCCGTGTACTCATCGGTTACGGGAAGCAGACACGCTCTCATGTCTAAGATCCGCCTGTACATGTCGTAGCATGCGTATGTGTCCTTGTCCGCGGAGGTTATGCAGGCTAGATTCAGATGTACCTCCCACGTGTTCAGGTTCTTGGTATCGACTACTTTCATGTTGGCGTAGCAGGGGGCGATGATGGTCGCGGGAAGGTCAACCATGGAGTCCTTCTCCTGCCCGTTGCTGATGATATTGTATTGCTTCTGGATGTCAACAAGCTTGTGATACGTCCATTCTGCATCATGCTTTTATATTGATATTTATTGCATTATGGGCTGTTATTATATATTATGGCAGAATACTTATGCCTTTTCTCTCTTATTTCACAAGGTTTACACAAAGAGAGTGAATGCCAGTAGCTGGAATGCCAGTAGAAAATCTGAGAGGCCTATTCTGCACAACTCCAAAAGTCTTGAAAATTTACGGAGAATTATTTTGGAATAAATAAAAAAATATTGGGCGAAGAAAGTACCAGAGGAGACCCACCAGGCATCCACAAGGGTGGAGGGCGCGCCCTACCCCCTGGGCGCGCCCCCTACCTTGTGGGCCACTTGGAAGGCCCCCGGCGCCCATCTTCTGCTATATGGTGTGTTTTGACTTGGAAAAAATCAAGAGGAAGCTTTCGGGACGAAGCGCCGCTGTCTCTAGGCGGAACTAGGGCAGAACCAATCTAGGGCTCCAGCGGAGCTGATCTATCGGGGAAACTTCCATCCGGGAGGGGGAAATCAAAGCCATCATCATCTCCAACGATCATGTCATTGAGAGGGGGTCAATCCCCATCAACATATTAACCAGCACCATCTCCTCTCAAACCCTAGTTCATCTCTTGTATCCGATCTTTGTTTCAAAACCTCAGATTGGTACCTGTGGGTTGGTAGTAGTGTTGATTACTCCTTGTAGTTGATGCTAGTTGGTTTATTTGGTGGAAGATCATACATTTAGATCCTTAATGATAATTATTACTCCTCTGATTATGAAAATGAATATGCTTGGTGAGTAGTTCCGTCTGTTTCTGATGACATGGGAGAACTCTTGTTATAAGTAATCATGTGAACTTGGTATTTGTTCGATATTTTGATGAGATGTATGTTGTGTTTCCTCTAGTGGTGTTATGTGAAAGTCAACTACATGACACTTCACCATAATTTGGGCCTAGGGGAAGGCATTGGGAACTAATGAGTAGATGATGGGTTGCTAGAGTGACAGAAACTTAAACCCTAGTTTATGCGTTGCTTCGTAAGGGGATCATTTGGATCCATATGTTTCATGCTATGGTTAGATTTATCTTAATTATTCTTTCGTAGTTGTGGATGCTTGCGAGGGGGGTTAATCATAAGTGGGAGGCTTGTCAAAGTAAGGGAAGCACCCAAGCACCGGTCCACCCACATATCAAATTATGAAAGTAATGAACGTGAATCATATGAGCATGATCAAAACTAACTTGACAACACTCCCATGTGTCATCGGGAGTGGTTTTCTTTATATAAGAGTTTGCCTTGGCTTGTCCTTTGCTATAGAAAGGATTGGGCCACCTTACTGCACCTTAGTTACTTTTGTTACTTGCTTCCCGTTATGAATTATCTTATCACACAACTATCTATTACCGATAATTTCACTACTTGGAGAGAATACCTTACTGAAAACCGCTTGTCATTTCCTTCTCCTCCTCGTTGGGTTCGACACTCTTACTTATCAAAAGGACTGTGATAGATCCCCTATACTTTTGGGTCATCAAGACTCTTATCTAGCGCCATTGCCGGGGAGTGAAGCGCCTTTGGTAAGTAAACCTTTATATAGTGTGCTAAAATTTACTATCACTTGTCACTATGGAAAATAATCCTATGAGGGGCTTGTTCGGGGTATCTTCACCTTGACAGGAAGAGCAAAGAGTTGCTCCTCAACCTACTACGCCTACTGAAAATATTTATTATGAAATTCCTTCGGGTGTGATAGAGAAACTTCTAGCTAATCCTTGTGCAGGAGATGGAACATTACATCCTGATATGCATCTAATCTATGTGGTTGAAGTTTGTGGATTATTTAAGCTTGCATGTTTGCCCGAGGATGATGTCAAGAAGAAGGTCTTCCCTTTATCTTTGAAGGGAAGGGCATTGACATGGTATAGGCTATGTGATGATATTGGATCTTGGAACTACAACCGATTGAAATTGGAATTTCCTCAGAAGTTTTATCGTGCGCATCTGGTTCATCGTGATCAGAATTATATATATATTTTGGCCTCGTGAAGAAGAAAGTATCGCTCAAGCCTGGTGTCGGTGTCAAAACCGGCGGATCTCGGGTAGGGGGTCCCGAACTATGTGTCTAAGGCGGATGGTAACAGGAGGCAGGGAACACGATGTTTTACCCAGGTTCGGGCCCTCTTGATGGAGGTAAAACCCTACGTCCTGCTTGATTAATATTGATGATATGGGTAGTACAAGAGTTGATCTACCACGAGATCAGAGAGTCTAAACCCTAGAAGCTAGCCTATGGTATGATTGTATGTTGTTGTTGTGTCCTACGGACTAAAACCCTCTGGTTTATATAGACACCGGAGAGGGTTAGCGTTACACAAGGTCGGTTACAAAGGAGGAGATATCCATATCCGTACTGCCTAGCTTGCCTTCCACGCCAAGTAGAGTCCCGTCCGGACATGAGACGAAGTCTTCGATCTTATATCTTCATAGTCTAAGAGTCCGGCCAAAGGATATAGTCCAGCTGTCCAGAGACCCCCTAATCCAGGACTCCCTCTCAGTAGCCCCTGAACCAGGCTTTCAATGACGATGAGTCCGGCACGCAGTATTGTCTTCGCCATTGCAAGGCGGGTTCCTCCTCCGAATACATCACAGAAGAATTTGAATACAAGGATAGTGTCCGACCCTGCAAAATAAGTTCCACATACCACTACAGAGAGAATAATATTTCCACAAATCTAATTTGCTGACTTGTTTTGGCAACACAACATTATGTCATGGCCCAGTGATTATTCGAACCGTTTCCTTTAACTAGCCCCGCACATAACGCGAGGTAGTTTTTTGACATGTCTTGTCAAAGCCGAGATCGTGTCCCCTTATCACGGAATTCTCATCAATACGGGCATGGGTAATCCAACCGCGCCATCGATTACGGCGGTTGGGGGATAAGCGAGTTTTACCAGGCTGGTGGGGACACATAGTTTCGTTCGCCCATATAATGGGATAAGGATTCACCTCTTCACCCACACCTCCTTCCTCCTTTGCTTATCCATTTTTGCGCACTCGAGCTCCAACACCCAAGTCCACATCCTTTCCCTCAACCTTCTCCAAACATGTCTGGAGCCGGAGGCAAATGGATGGCTTCCTCCGTTACGGAGGGACATATCAAGAAGCTGTGCGGAGCCGGATATTTAGCCACGAATATCGCGCATCAGCTACCCGCTGCGGGGCAGATCGTCCCTACCCCGGAACCTCACAAGAGGGTAGTTTTCCTCCACCACTTCCTCCGCGGACTGGGGTTTCCCCTCCATCCATTCGTCTGTGGTCTTATGTTCTACTACGGGCTGGACTTTCATGATCTGGCCCCGAACTTCGTCCTCAACATTTCGGCGTTCATCGTCGTGTGTGAGGCTTTCCTTCGCATACGGCCCCACTTCGGCCTGTGGTTAAAGACCTTCAATATCAAGCCGAAGGTGGCAGGAGGCCAACAAGCAGAATGCGGCAGAGCCATGGTGGGCAAGATTCCCAATGTTATATGGCTTGAAGGCTCCTTTTTGGAGACCATAAAGGGGTGGAAATCGGCGTGGTTCTACATCACCGAGCCGCGCGACGCCAAATGGGCGGCGGCCCCCGAGTTTCGATCCAGATTCCCTACACGACTCACTTCCTGGTAAGAGAAGGGCTTGTCGTGAGGTTCATTGGTGGAGCTGGATGGACTCCAGAAATGTATCCGCAGTATGGAAAGCACGAAGCTCAAGCTTGTCAACATAGTCCAGGTCATGCTGATCCATCGGATCCTCCCGTGTCAACAACAGGATTTTAACTTATGGGAGTTCGAGCCGGCCCAGCACCAGACTCTGAGCGAGCTCTTCGATACGACGCACAAGGACGTCTGGAAGGTTGTTCAAGGGCGTCGAGGTCCCTCCTTCGCTCGCCGAGGACCATGGGCTAAGCGCAAAGCGCCTAGCGCGTTCGGTGAGTTCAATACATCCCGTAGGATATTTATTTCCCCTAGCTTAATCATGTGCGGGGTGTGATCTCCATGCCTTTGACAAGACTGGGTGGAGACGTCGGGGCAGATTAACTGTCCGGCCCCGTTGCCCGAAGAAACTGCGGGCGCTCTCCTGACGGAGATGCTGACTCCGGGTCCTTACAAGGTGCCGGAGAAGACCAAGAAGGCCAAGGGAACCCGAAAGAGTTCCCGATGCCAGGGTTTATCGGACTTATCGTCCGATAACTCCGCGGCGTACTCCTCCCCCGAAGACGAGGAAGAAGACGAAGACACTCCCCCTCCAGTTGGGGGAGACAAGAAAAGGAAGGCCACCCCAACCGGAGGGGGGGCGAAGGGTCCAAGAAGGGAAGGACTCTCCTTTCGGACTACTCTACCACCGCCGCCGAAGGCGAAGATGAGTAGCTGCCCAGGGCCAAGCCCCTGGGGAAATCGTAAGTATTTAAATACCAGAGTAACTCATAGCATTCCTTTGTCGCAGTGCTTCTCCTAACGCCGAATAATGACTTTGCAGACCGCCATGAGCCCGTATCGACGTATCGTCGGACGGCTCCCTGGGCTCGTCGGATATGGATAGCGATCCACTTCTGACCGCCACCTCCCCTTGCCCTACGGTCAAGGCCGAGGTATTGTCTCAAGGGGCACGGGGTCGGGGGGAGACTATCCCGGAGGCGCCTCAAGGCGACCTTCCGGACTCCGGGAGCAGAGGGGACAAGGCCCCCGAGGGCTTCGAGTTCAGCCCTCAGCCGAACACCGCGCCGGAACCTCCAGCGGTTCCGGATTCGGGTAGGCGGCCTCCTTCCAAGAGGGGCAAGACGCATGTGCTGGTGACCTCTGTCCATCCAGAGGAACCGGACAATCTGTTGGGAGCGCTTCGCAGTGCTTCCATCGACGAGGAGCACCGCACTATTATGAGTGCGATGGTCCAGAAGGTTCAGTCCGCCAAGAGCGGATTTAGTGAAGCTTGTGCCAGCCTTCTAACAGGCTTTGAGGTAAGTGTTCGAAATATAGGAAAAATATTACCACATAGAAAGTAGCCCCTGATGCTCTGTTCGGTGTTCAAAAAAAAAGAATAGAGGATCAAAAAATACCGCGGGAGTCTAACGTAATTATGTCTGTATGCGTATGCAGGCTTCGCTGCTGGCCTCAGCCGCACTGACTGCGGAGGTTGACACACTGAAGCGGGACCTCGAGGGGTCCAAGAAAGAGCTCGGCCTTGCCAAGAAGCAGCTCGAGGAGAACAAGGTTAAGTAATACCCGGTCTTTAGATATGTATATATAAGTGAAGATGCGATTGCAAAATGATAGGATCATCGTATATTTGCCAGGGGCCACGACCGAGGTGGCGACCCTGAAGGAAGCGCTATACAAGGCCGAAGACAAAGCGGCTAAGGAGCGCACCGCACGGGAAACGCAAGAAGCTCGGGTGGGCGAGGTGCAGCAAGAGCTCCAGGCTCTCGTGACGAAGCACGAGGCGTTGGAGCTTGACTCGAAGACACGAGAGTCTGAGCTCCCCGCGGCCCTTAAGAGCGCAAAGAGTGCCAAGGCCGAAGCCCAAAAGGCCCTCCAGGAGATTGACGCGATGAAGGAAATAGCTGCGGGTAAGGCATTCTATATGCAAAGCAAGCATGTGAAAGTAAATTACCTATTACTTACGAGAATCTGGAGCTCTCCAGGAGCATTCGCAGATTTGCCCCGCAGCGTGTCGGATGCCGCACAGTTTTACCAGGCCGAGGAGGGAAGCTCAATAGAGAAGCTGTCCTGGTCTCAGTATACTGGGACCGAACACCCGGTGCCTATGAGCGACTAGCTGAAGCAGCTGGTCGAGCTACACAAGGCGGTCGAACATGCCATGAATGGCTTTATAGTCCGGTTGTGGCCTGGCGACGCCCTTCCGAACAGCTACTTCGGCCTGGTGAGGCGGCTTGTGGATGCCTGCCCACGGTTGGAAGTCGTCAAGCGGTCCGTCTGCATCGAAGGTGCACGCCGGGCTTTCGCCTGTGTGAAGGTGCAATGGGCCAAGCTAGACGCCGTGAAGCTGATCAAGGAAGGACCGCGGCGGAGCAAGGAGCATCGTACCCCCGAAATTTATTATGAGGGTGTCCTGAAGGGTGCCCGTCTTGTAGCGGACGAATGTCCAAAGGATGTAATATTTGAGTAAACTTGCTCATGTGATCCTGTATGATGAAAACTTGTTTCATATGCGCTATGGAACGCTTATTTGAATTTAAAATATTACCTTCTATTTGGCTGTTTATCCAATCTGAGAGATGGCTAGTCCTTGGCGTCTGCCCCCATGCCGCGAGTGTTGGGGTGTTCGGGATAAACCTAAGCACTCTTGTTCCCATGTTTGGGTCCTTCGAGGGAGGTGCTCAGCACAGCGAATAAGGCAACCGAACTAATAATGCTTTATCACTCTCACTTAGCCATAGAATTTTAAATTTCGGTGAAGCCCCTGGTATTCGGAAGGCCGAATTCGGGGCGCGATACACGCCTTTAAGCCGGACAGGACCGGCTCCTCACTCTAAGCGGCATAAGTCTTTAGGGACTCGAAACCTCTCCGAACAGCGACCAGTCTCTCGCCTTATCATGACAGTCAATTTTCGCTTTCTCTACTGAGGTGCTGGGCCCAGCAGAACCGGGGCACAATCGCAGTAGTTCTCCTAGTGCTAACTTAGCCGATAGAGCGGAACATAAGGTACCAAAACATAGGAGCCAGGCAAACCCAACATTTGACCAAAGACATGATTCAGAGCTGATGCATATAATGCTATAAGTTCGGGGTGCCGCACTTGTGAAAGTGTTCGGACTTCTCACACCATATTGTGGGGTACTTAAGCCCCTAGTGTGTTGGTCGTACCAAAGTGTACGATTACAAGGTGTCCTTAATGAACACATATATATAAAATAAGAATGCAATAATAGTCGTAATGTTATGCGTTGTTTATTCAAAGAGGTGCGTTAAAGCAGAATGATACAGATAGTGCGATAAGAAAAAAGTAGGACTATGTACCTTCCAAGGGCAAGCTGAGGAATAGTATTAAAGAAAATATTTCACTCGTTATCGTGATCCACCTGGGAGTTCCGTGGTGTGACGTAGCTTTCTGCCTCTCTTGCTTCCTGCATCATGTGTTCGGCAATCATGCTGCCGGACAAGGTTTCCGGAGATTAAAGTCCTGAAAGAGAAAAATAACAAAGCGGGAAGCCCCTAGTGTAGTTTAGGACGCGTCTTGGAGCGTGTCGTAGTTGTGCCCCCCTCCCCACCTGTGCCCATGGTATTTTTAATGCGTAATTATGTACGCGTGGCACAGATTTCGCTGTTTGGCTGGGACTGGGGTGGGGGCCGCATTGCTACGCGAGCTCAGATCGTGCTAGGCGGTCTATTTGCCGATTACTCCGAGCGTGCTTGAAGGTGTCCGGGTCTTGAAACGCCGAACTGGTGGATTGCCTTGAGAGGCTGCTTTGCACTTCTGCTGCGAGGGCCGCAGTGTGCTCCTCCGTTCGGAGAGAGCGCTCTGTGTTTCCATTAACTGTAATAACCCCACGAGGTCCTCGCATCTTGAGCTTGAGGTATGCATAATGCGGTACCGCGTTGAATCTCACAAATGCGATTCGCCCGAGCAGTGCATGATAACCACTGTGGAACGAGACTATATCGAAGATTAATTCTTCGCTTTGGAAGTTATCCGGGGATCCGAAGACCACTTCCAGTGTAATTGAGCCTATGCAATGGGCCTCTACACCTGGAATGATGCCTTTAAAGGTAGTTTTTGTGGGTTTGATCCTTGAGGGGTCTATACCCATTTTGCACACTGTGTCCTGATAGATCAGGTTCAGGCTGCTGCCGCCATCCATAAGGACTCGAGTGAGGTGAAATCCGTCAATGATTGGGTCTAGGACCAGTGCGGCCAATCCGCCATGACGGATACTAGTGGGGTGGTCCCTGCGATCGAAGGTGATCGGACAGGAGGACCATGGGTTGAACTTTGGGGCGACTGGCTCCAACGCATATACGTCCCTGAGCGCACGCTTTCGCTCCCTCTTGGGGATGTGGGTTGCATATATCATGTTCACCGTCCGCACTTGTGGGGGGAACCTCTTCTGTCCTCTGGTGTTCGGCTGCCGGGGCTCTTCCTCATCATCGCTATGTGGCCCCTTATCTTTGTCTTCGGCAATTAACTTGCCGGCCTGCTTGAACACCCAACAATCCCTGTTGGTGTGGTAGGCTAGCTTGTCGGGGGTGCCGTGTATTTGACACGAGCGATCGAGTATACGGTCCAAATTGGACGGGCCCAGAGTGCTTCTTTTGAATGGCTTTTTCCGCTGACTGGGTTTAGAGCCTTTGGGTCCAACATTGACCGTCGTATCTTCAGTATTATCGCTGTTAATGCGGCGCTTATGCTTGTTGCGACGTGACCTATTATTGCCGTCCTTGGTATCCGAAGTACCATGGTTCTTTGACATATTGTTACTGCGAGCCAGCCAGCTGTCTTCTCCGCACAAAAGCGGGTCATGAGTGTCGTGAGGGCTGCCATAGATTTCGGCTTTTCCTAACCAAGGTGCCGGGCTAGCCACTTGTCACGAATGTTGTGTTTGAAAGCTGCTAAGGCCTCTGCATCCGGACAATCGACGATTTGATTTTTCTTTGTTAGGAACCGAGTCCAGAATTGCCTGGCCGATTCTTCTGGCTACTGAATTATGTGGCTCAAGTCATCGGCATCTAGTGATCACACATAAGAGCCCTGAAAGTTGTCGAGGAATGCGGCTTCCAGATCTTCCCCACAGCTAATGGACTCTGCTGGCAGGCTGTTAAGCCAATTCCTCGCTGGTCCTTTGAGCTTTAGTGGGAGGTATTTGATGGCGTGTAAGTCATCACCGGGGGCCATGTGCATGTGGAGGAGGTAATCCTCAATCCATACCGCAGGATCTGTTGTGCTGTCGTATGATTCAATATTTACAGGTTTGAAACCTTCTGGGATTTGATGATCCATTACTTCGTCTGTGAAGCATAAGGGGTATGCGGCGCCTCTGTATTGTGCTATATCGCGACGCAACTTGAATGGGTCTTGCCCGCTGTGTTCGGCCCGGCCGGATTTACTTTTACTGTATCCAGCGTGACGTTTATCATCTTGCATAGTGGCGCGCCCTCGTGATCCTTAGCTCGATCTTGCATGTTTTGCTTTGTCCTCCAATACGTCTTGCAGGTCTGGTGTGTTTCGCCATTCTTTTTTATTTGAATGGCGTCGGGGTGCCGGCTGAGCTTTTGGCTGGAATGCCTCTCTATCACGGCCACGAGGTGGCTGATCAGCCACGTCATACGCTTCTTCCTCCAGTCGAGGTAGCAACCTGCATTTTGGGTAACTCTTGGAGGGGCGCTCGAGTTTATATTCCTCGGCCGCGAGGACTTCAGTCCATCTGTCAGCTAGCACATCTTGATCAGCTCGAAGCTGCTGCTGCTTTTTCTTGAGGCTATTTGCCGTGGCCATAAGCCGATGCTTGAAGCGCTCTTGTTCGATGGGATCCTCTGGCACGGCGAATTCTTCACTGCCGAGGCTTGCCTCGTCTTTGGAGGGGGGCATGTAATTATCATCCTCCGCTTCTCCATCTGCCGCTCTCTCAGGAGGGCTGGCTCTTCCATCCTCCTGCTCTAACTCTTGCTGGAGGGGGTTATTGTTGTCTTCGGCACTATCCGGAGTGTTATTACCTCCTGTGCCGGTATCACCACTTTTGCTTTGGTGGGACTTAGAGCGGCGCCGCTGACGTCGGCGTTTGGGTTGCTTCTTGGAGGGGTCATCCTCTGCTGTCTCGTCGCCATTGTCTTCTTTGGGTGTATCCACCATGTATATATCGTATGATGAGGTGGTTGTCCAGTGCCCCGTGGGCAGTGGTTCCTCTTCGTCTCCCGCATCGTCGTCCATACCGTCGATGTCTTCAGAGTTGAAGTCGAGCATGTCGGTTAAGTCATCGAAAGTGGCTACTAAGTGGGTGGTGGGCGGGCCGCGAATTTCTTCATCGTCCGCATCCTAGTCCTGCCGGACATAGTTCGGCCAGGATCCTCCTGACAAGGAGAGAGACCTTAATGAGTTCATTATGTCGCCGAAGGGTGAGTGCTGAAAGATATCCGCGGAGGTAAACTCCATGATCGGCGCCCAATCGGATTCGATAGGAACGGGCGCAGGCGGTTCGGAGTCCATGGCCGGAGAAAGATCTGGCAGTTTAACAATACGGCTCTCGTGCAAGGTAAGGTCGATGTTCGGCTCGATCGCCGCTGAGGGTAAGGCCTTCGTGGCGGGGTCCATCCACCCGTCCATGGACGGCGCAACTGGCTCCGAATTGAGGGTCGGAGCGGCTGCTGGTGCGATCTACTGAACATTGTTTGATGGTAGAGCTAAATCGTACTCATCGTGACTGCGTGACGTACAAGGCAGAGGCTCGAATCCGTCGAAGATCAAGTCTCTGCGGACATCGGCCATGTAGTTTAAGCTTCCAAACCTGACCTGGTGGCCAGGGCCATAACTTTCAATCTGCTCCAGATGGCCAAGCGAATTGGCCCGCAGTGCAAAGCCGTCGAACACAAAGATCTGTCCGAGGAGGAAAGTCTCACCGTGGACTGCATCGCTATCAATGATAGTAGGAGCCATCAAGCCTAAAGGCGACGACACAGAGGAACTCTCAATGAAAGCAACAATGTTGGTGTCAAAACTAGCGGATCTCGGGTAGGGGGTCCCGAACTGTGCGTCTAAGGCAGATGGTAACAGGAGGCAGGGAACACGACGTTTTACCCAGGTTCGGGCCCTCTTGATTGAGGTAAAACCCTACGTCCTGCTTGATTAATAATGATTATATGGGTAGTATAAGAGTAGATCTACCACGAGATCGGAGAGGCTAAACCCTAGAAGCTAGCCTATGGTATGATTGTATGTTGTTGTTGTGTCCTACGGACTAAAACCCTCCGGTTTATATAGACACCGGAGAGGGTTAGGGTTACACAAGGTCAGTTACAAAGGAGGAGGTATCCATATCCGTACTGCCTAGCTTGCCTTCCACGCCAAGTAGAGTCCCATCCAGACACGAGGCGAAGTCTTCAATCTTGTATCTTCATAGTCTAACAGTCCGGCCAAAGGATATAGTTCGGCTGTCCGGAGACCCCCTAATCCAGGACTCCCTCACCTGGGGAGGCTTATGTCAATGTTATATTCATGCCCCAATCATGAGCTCTCAAGAGAAACTATTATTCAGAACTATTATGCTTAGCTTTCTCGTAATAGTCAATCCATGATCGATACTTCTTTTACTGGTTCCTTTATGAAGAAGACTATTGAATTCACATGGGATTTATTGGAAAGAATTAAATACAGCTCTGCAGATTGGGAGCTCGACGAAGGTAATGGGTCAGGTATAAACCATAAGTTTGATTGTGTCAAATCTTTTATGGATACCATTGCTTTTCGTGAATTTAGCACTAAAGATGGACTTGTCTCTCAGATAGTATCTTCTTTCTGTCAATCTTTTGCTATGCATGTTGATCTCCCTAAGAAGAAGTTGTTGAAATATCACCCTCCCATTGAAGTGAAAGTAGTAGAACCTATTGAAGTTGAATAAGAAATTGTTATTTATATTGTTGGTTCTATTGTTCCTACTACTTATATTGAGAAACCGCATTTTCCTCTTAGGATAAAGGATCATGCTAAAGCTTCAACTGTGGTTGATAAGAGTAATACTAGGACACCTACACCCCCTGAACAAATTAAAGTTGAACCTAGTATTGCTATGGCTAAGGATCTCTTGGTTGATAATATTGATGGGTATGTTATTTATTTCTTTAATGAAGCTGCCAGGATTGCCAAACCCGATATTAAAGATAAACATAGACCTATCATTGGCATGCCTGTTTTTATGTTAACATAGGAGATCATTCTTATTATATCTTATGTGATGTGGGTGCTAGTGTGAGTGTAATCCCTTCTACATTATATCAAGAAATTATGAATGATATTGCACTTGCTGAGATAGAAGATATTAATGTGACTATTAAGCTTGCCAATAGAGATACTATATCACCAATTGGGATTGTTAGAGATGCTGAAGTCTTATGTGGGAAAATAAAATACCCTACTAATTTTCTTGTTCTTGGTTCCCCACAAGATGATATTTGTCCCATTATATTTGGTAGACATTTCCTGAACACTGTTAATGCTAAGATAGACTATGAGAAAGAAGTTGTTATTCTATGTTTTGGGGATGTGTCTCATGATTTTAATTTCTCTATGTTTTGAAGACAACGCCATGATAAATAATTGCCTAGTAAGGATGAAATTATTGGTCTTGCTTCTATTGCAGTGCCTTCTACTGATCCTTTAGAACAATATTTGCTAGACCATGAAAATGATATGTTTATGAATGAGAGAAAGGAATTAGATGAAATATTCTTTAGCCAAATGCATGTTTTGAAACACAATTTGCCTATTGAAATCCTTGGAAATCCTCCTCCACCGAAGGGTGATCCCGTATTTGAGCTTAAACAAGTACTTGCTACTTTGAAATATGCTTATCTTGATGAAAATAAGATATATCCTGTTATTATTAGTGCTAACCTTTGATAACATAAGAAAGGAAATTAATGAAAACTCTGAAGAAGCACCATGTCGCTATTAGATATACTCTTAATGATCTTAAGGGCATTAGTCTGACTCTCTATCAACACAAAATTAATATGGAGCCTGATGCTAAACCAGTCGTTGATCATCAATGGCGGTTAAATCCAAAGATGAAAGAAGAGGTAACGAATGAAATACTAAATCTTATGGAGGTAGGTATAATTTATCCTATTTCTGATAGTAGATGGGTTAGTCCCGTTCATTGTGTCCCTAAGAAGGGAGGTATTACTGTTGTTCCTAATGATAAGAATGAATTGATACCACAAAGAATTGTTACAGGCTATAGAATGGTAATTGAGTTTCACAAATTAAACAAAGCTTCTAGAAAAGATCATTACCATCTACCTTTTATTGATGAAATGGTAGAAAGACTGTCCAAGCATGCACATTTTTTTCTTTCTAGATGGTTATTCTGGTTTTTCTCAAATATCTGTGTCAAAAGAGGATCAAGAAAAGACCACTTTTACTTGCCCTTTTGTTACTTCTGCTTATAGACGTGTGCCTTTTGGTTTATGCAATGCACCTGCTACCTTTCAAAGATGTATGACTGCTATATTCTCTGACTTTTGTGAAAAGACTGTTGAGGTTTTCATGGATGATTTCTCCGTTTACAAAACTTCTTTAGATGATTGCTTAAGCAACCTTGACCGAGTTTTGCATAGATGGGAAGAAACTAATCTTGTCTTGAATTGGGAGAATTGACACTTTATGGTTAATGAAGGTATTGTCTTGGGGCATAAAATTTCTGAAAGAGGTATTGAAGTTGATAAAGCTAAAGTAGATGCTATTGAAAAGATGTCGTGTCCTAAAGATATGAAAGGTATAAGAAGTTTCCATGGTCATGTTGGTTTCTATAGGACACTACTAGGGATAAGCCTAGCAGTGGCGTGGGTATTTCGTGTATTAGTAGCGCGGGTACCCGCGCTACTGATACAACACTACAACTAACATGTAGCAGTAGCGCGGGTTGGCCCTCGTCTTCAGGAGTTCGAGCGTGAAACTCAAGCGGGTCACCTTAGGATCGCAACCATGATACAATGGAGTGTTCAAGTCTACCACCAGTTGCTGCAGCTTGGCCTCCCCTCTAGAAGCAGCTCTGTCACTACTTATCTCCTTGCAAAGCAGTGCTTGAACATGAGGGTCCCGCACGATTGAACTTAGCACCGAAGATGTATGCGGTGTGGAGTCCATGTTTTCTCCGCCGCCATGTCCGGGCCCTTCTCTGCCGCCATATCCGCCCCCTTCTCCGCCGCCATGTCTGGCCTCTTCCCCGCCTCCGTGTCCGGCCCCTTCTTCGCCGCCATTATCGATCATCTCTTCGTCTTGCCCCGTGTCGTCATTGCCTGCCCCGTTGGCGTCCTCAACATCATCATCCTCATCTTCAATTATCCATCGAGTATAGCCATCCATGAAACCATTCATGAGCAGGTGCGCCATCACACGGCCATCATCATAGGGGTCGAGCCAAACTCGTCCTTTCCATCTTCGACACGGACATAAAATCTCTATCAAGTTATTTTCTTTCATGTCCTGCACCACCGACCGCAACCACCTATCCACCATCGTTCCACTGGCCATGAAGAACGCCTACATAGTAATAATAAACAAATTGATTATAAATATGCATGCATGCATCAAAGGCATAAAAAATTCGGCATGACCTTCCCTAAAAATAGGACATATCGAGTTTGCCCGAAATTTGCTGAAACAGAAATAAATCGACATTTCGGCAAAACATAGGCAACTCACAAGCACAATTCGGCGGCAACTCATGCCACACACACAATTTCCATCATATCGCCCGATTACGTCATATTGCACGCATACACATATTTCCATTCTTGCAAAAGCATAAATTTTTAATCACCTATCTCGAGATCAAGCATGGTGATGATGATGTCGATAGGCGTCACCGCTCACACTATGGAATGATCAAAAGTGGACAAATCTCTTCTTGACAAGGCTAGATCTAGTTAGGGAGGTACATAGGTCACTTCACTAAATGCTAGATCTACCTAACTAGCTAGTTTGGGAGGAGAGAAGTTCAACTAGTGG
This sequence comes from Triticum urartu, assembly GCF_003073215.2. Lineage (NCBI taxonomy): Eukaryota > Viridiplantae > Streptophyta > Magnoliopsida > Poales > Poaceae > Triticum > Triticum urartu. The sequence goes on along the minus strand of NC_053027.1, from coordinate 344,318,737 downwards.
AGGGGGAAGGAAAAAGAGAAAGGAGATGTAATAATGGAGGTAGTGTAGTTAGCTAGGACTAATAAATAGAGAGAAAGATAGGTAGAAGGAGAGTAATGGGGGGAGAAGTAGTGAGGAAGAAGCAAAGTGAGGGAGAGAGGAGGTGGGAGCTAGGGGAATGTGAAGGAACATATGATGGGGGAGGGGGAGGAAAAAGGTGGTATGGTTGCGGTTTAGCAGTAGCGCTGGGTATAAAACACGCTGCTGCTAATAATATAGAAGTAGCGTGCTTCTGGAAGAGGCGCTACTGCTAAGAGGGGCCTGCCATGTGGCCAGGTTCAAAATTACCAGTAGCGACCTGCAAAATAACTGCGCTACTACTATTGCACTAGCAGTACTGCGGTTAATCTGCGCACACTACTGCTAAACCTAGTGTGACGGGAACGGTCGAGGAATTTTAGTAGTAGCGTGGCTCGGTTCTGCTAAGTCGGTAGTAGTAGCGCCTGTCTGGGGCCAGCGCTACTGCTAATTAGCAGTAGCGCCCCTTCTTGTCCAGCGCTACTGCTAAGATTCTGTGTATAAGGTTTTCCCTTGTAGTTGGAGGTTTATTAAAGACTTCTCTAAAATTTCTAGGCCTCTCACTAATCTCTTGCAAAAAGATGTTCCTTTTATTTTTGATGAGGATTGTGTAGAAGCATTTGAAATACTTAAGAAAGCCTTGATTTCTGCACCTATTGTTCAACCACCTTATTGGAATTTATCCTTTGAAATTATGTGTGATGCTAGTGATTATGTTGTTGCTGTTGTTCTAGGGTTAAGAGTTGATAAGAAACTGAATGTTATTCATTATGCTAGTAAAACTCTAGACATTGCCTAGGGAAATTATGCTACTACCGAAAAAGAATTTTTATCAGTTGTTTTTGCTTGTGATAAGTTCAGATCTTATATTGTTCATTCCAAAGTAACTGTTCACACTAATCATGTTGCTATTAAATATCTTATGGAAAGGAAAGATGCTAAACCTAGACTAACTAGATGGGTTCTCTTGTTACAAGAATTTGATTTGCATATTATTGATAGAAAGGGAGCTGAGAACCTCGTAGCAGATAACTTGTCTAGGTTAGAGAACATTCTCGATGACCCACTACCTATCGTTGTAGCTTTCCTAATGAGCAATTAGCTGTCATAAATGCTTCCCATAATACTCCTTGGTATGCTAATTATGCTAATTACATTGTTGCATAATTTATAGCACCTAGTTTCACATACCAACAAAAGAAAAAGTTTTCCTATGATTTAAGATATTACATTTGGGATGTCCCGCAACTTTCTAAAGAAGGAGTAGATGGTGTTCTTAGGCGTTGTGTACCTGAGCATGAACAGGAACAGATCCTACGCAAGTGTCATTCCGAGGCCTACGGAGGACACCACGCTAGAGATAGAACTGTGCACAAGGTATTGCAATCTGGTTTTTATTGGCCTACTCTCTTCAAGGATGCTTGTAAGTTTGTCTTGTCTTGTGATGAATGCCAGAGAATTGGCAATATTAGTCGACGTCAGGAAATGCCTATGAATTATTCACTTGTTATTAAACCTTTTAATGTTTGGGCTTTGATTATATGGGACCTTTTCCTTCCTCTAATGGGTATACACATATTTTAGTTGTTGTTGATTACGTTACTAAGTGGGTAGAAGCTATTCCAACTAGTAGTGCTGATCATAACACTTATATTAAGAGGCTTAAAGAAGTTATTTTTCCGAGGTTTGGAGTCCCTAGATATTTGATGACTGATGGTGGCTCACATTTTATTCATGTTGCTTTCCATAAAATGCTTGCTAAATATGATGTCAACCATGGAATTGCATCTCCATTTCACCCTCAGTATAGCGGTCAAGTAAAATGAGCAATAGAGAGATTACATTGATTTTGCAAAAGACTGTTAACAGATCTAGAAAGAATTGGTCTAAGAAACTTGATGATGCATTATGGGCTTATAGAACTTCTTATAAAAACCCTATGGGTATGTCTCCTTATAAAATGGTTTATGCAAAATCATGTCGCTTACCTCTTGAACTAGAACATAAAGCTTATTGGGAAATCAAAGAGCTCAACTATGATTTCAAACTTGCCGGTGAGAAGAGGTTATTTGACCTAAGCTCGCTTGATGAATGGAGAACCCAAGCCTATGAGAATGCCACGTTGTTTAAATAAAAAGTAAAAAGATGGCATGAAAAAAGGATACAAAAGCATGAGTTTAATGTAGGTGATCCTGTTTTAGTATACAACTCTCGTTTAAGATTTTTTGCAAGAAAGCTTCTCTCTGAATGGGAAGGTCCGTGCATTATCGAGGAGCTCTATTGTTCCATGCCATCAAAATCAACAACGCTGAAGGAACAAATCCGAAGGTGGTAAACGGTCAAAGAATCAAACATTATAATTTAGGTAATCCCATAAATGTTGAGACCAATATAATTAATACCATAACACCAGAGGAGTACATAAGGGACACTTTCTAGAATGTTTTAGACTCTGAAAAGGAATAGGTATGTGGTACGGTAAGTAAAACGACTCAAAAACATTTCCAATGGCAATTTTTCTCCGTTTTGGAATATTAAAAAAATTGGGAAAATTAAAAGCAGTCCGAAGAGTGCATGAGGAAGAGGCAAGGCGGGAGGGCACGCCCTACCCCTGGGTGCGCCCCTGTACCTTGCTGCCACTTCGTGTGCCCTTCGTACTCCGTTTTCTTGCATAAAACTTCTTTTGGTCAGTAAAAATTCATTATATAATCTCCCGATGGTTTTGAACACTGTACCACGACTAAACCCTCTATTCCTGTGTCTTGTTGTTTTCCTGGCAGATCTGAAAATATATCGTCTCAAGATTAGGAGGGAGAAAGCTACGTTTTTGATTTCATCGCTAACCCAAAAGCCTATGGGGAGGTGGAACATTATGGCTAGACCACAGAGGAGGAGGAGGACTCCAAGATGGAAAGAACAGGGGAAGATAGTTCTGTTGAAGAGGACGATCCACTACCTCAAATTGGCGATATGCATGTGGAGGTCAAGAACTCAAGTCTTCCTAATGTCCAATCTCTCCCACCATGTTTTTCCCATGACAGCAATGCGGCATTATGCAAAAAGATAAGGAAACTCAAACTCGAGAATGAGGACCCGAGGGAGGAAAATTTTAGCCTGAGATGCAAACTGGAGAAGAAGAATGCAACAACTCCATCATCATCACCTTCGAAGAAAGTGTGATGCCCTCAATTTGACCGTACACTAATAATACACGCAAACGTGTATGATCAAGATCAAAGACTCACGGGAAGATATCACAATACAACTCTACAAATAAAATAAGTCATACAAGCATCATATTACAAGCCAGGGGCCTCGAGGGCTCGAATACAAGAGCTCGATCATAGACGAGTCAGCGGAAGCAACAATATCTGAGTACAGACATAAGTAAACAAGTTGCCATAAGATGGCTAGCACAAACTAGGATACATATCGAAATAGGCGCAGGCCTCCTGCCTGGGATCCTCCTAAACTACTCTAGGTCGTCGTCAGCGGCCTGCACATAGTAGCAGGCACCTCCAGTGTGGTAGGAGTCATCGTCGACGGTGGCGTATGGCTCCTGGACTCCAACATCTGGTCGCCACAATCGGGTGTAGAAAGGGGAAAAAGGGGGTGCAAAGCAACCGTGAGTACTCATCCAAAGTACTCGCAAGCAAGGAACTAAACTACATATGCATTGGTATATATGAAAGGGGTAGTATATGTGGACTGAACTGCATAATGCCAGAATAAGAGGGGGATGGCTAGTCCTATCGAAGACTACGCTTCTAGCAGCCTCCATCTTGAAGAAGAAGAAGAGAGTAGATGGTAAGCTAACCAAGTATCATCGCATAGCATATTCCTACCCGGCGATCCTCCCCTCGTCACCCTGTGAGAGAGGGATCACCGGGTTGTATCTGGCACTTGGAAGGGTGTATTTTATTAAGTATCCAGTTCTAGTTGTCATAAGGTTAAGGTACAACTCCAGGTCATCCTTTTACCGAGGGATATGGCTATTCGAATAGATAAACATCCCTGCAGGGGTGCACCACATTTCCCAACACGCTTGGTCCCCTTTGGCCGGACACACTTTCCTGGGTCATGCCCGGCCTCGAAAGATCAACACGTCGCAGCCCCACCAAGGCACAACAGAGACGTCAGCACGTCGGTGTAAATCCTATGCGCGCAAGGATCTGGGCCCATCGCCCATTGCATAACTGCATGTTGCGTACGTGGCCGGTGAGTAGACCTACCAACCTCCATTACAAAGGAAGTTGCGTTACGCGGTCCAACCCAGCGCGCGTTGCTCAGTCACTGACGTCACGAAGGCTTCGCGTGTAGTTGGTTAGTGCGTATATGCCAGTGGCCAGACTCAGATCAAATACCAAGATCTCGTTAAGCTTGTTATTTTGACATAACCATGAATGCCAACCAGGGCCAGACCCACCTCTCTCCTAGGTGGTCTCAACCTACCCTGTCGCTCCACCACAAAGATCCACCCAGAGGGCCGTCGGGACAAAGGTCCTTTTAGCCCCGAATCCGTGAATCACTCACGGCTACTCCATGAGCCGACCCGTCTTTAGTCATCACATGTATCATGTATAAGATATATAGTATATACCCATGATCACCTCCCTAGTTATCACGGCCCGATAGTATAGCATGGCAGATGGACAAGAATGTAGGGTCACTGATGATAAACTAGCATCCTATACTAAGCATTTAGGATTGCAGGTAAGGTATCAACAACTGTAGCAACAATGACAGGCTAGGAAACATAATAGGATTAACCAAAAAGAGTAACATGCGACACTACTCTAATGCAAGCAGTAGAGAGAAGAATAGGCGATATCTGGTTGATCAAGGAGGGGGGCTTGCCTGGTTGCTCTGGCAAGTAGGGGTCGTCAACAACGTAGTCGATCGGGGCACCAGTAGGGCATCAATCTCGTAGTCTACCGGAGAGAAGAGGGGGAAGAAACAATGAATACAATGCAAACAGATGCATATCGATGCATGGCATGACAAGTAATGGTGCCAGGTGTGCCCTAACGCAGTAGGAGGTGATACTGACGAAGGGGGCAAACATACGGGAAAGTATCCCCGGAGTTTCGCGCTTTCGGACAAATGAACCAGAGGGGAAAATTTGCGTGTTCGCTACGCTAGGGATGTGTGGTGGTCGAACGGGCTGCGTATTCGGATTCGTCTCGTCGTTCAGACCAACTTTCATGTACAAAGTTTTTCCATCCGAGCTACGGTGTATTTCATATTAATTTTAAAAGATTTAAATCATTTTTAGGATTTATTTAATTATTTTAAATCAACATTATCCAGAATAGTGTTTGCTGATGTCATCATGACATCAGCAGTCAACAGGAAGTTGATAGGGTCAAACTGACATGCGGGTCCCAGCTGTCATACACTGTTTAGTTAATTAGCAATAGTTAATTAGGTTAATCTAATCATGATTAATTAAGTTAATTAATTCTTTAATTGTTATTTTATTTAATTAGGCTGGGCCTCGGCTGTCATTGGGCCAGGGGCCTTAGCGGGTGTGGGGTTTATCGGCGCCGTGCGTGAGCACCTGAACGGGCGAGTCTCGAGCGGAGCCAGCCGGGGCACCGCGGATGGCTCGCCACACCGCGGCCACAGTGAGCAGACGAGGGAGGGCGCCCCCACCCACAGATGGCGCCAGCGGAGGAAGGCGGGTCGGCGAGTGGCAGCAAGCAGCGGTGGAGGCGGGGCGGCGCATGGTGTGCGCGAGGATGCAGGCAGTGGGCGCTGGTCGGCAGGGTAGAGTGCGGCAGCGCTGGTGTGGCCGAATAGGGCGCGAGCGCGAGCGTGCACGAACGTCATTGGCGTGGAGACGGAGCGGCCCCCGTGGGCGAGGCGCGCATGGGAAGGGGTTGGGCGCATCCACAATGCGGCGAGCGCGGCGGCCGATGGTAGCGGGTGGAAGCAACAGGTAGGGGCGGGGCCGCGGTGGCTGGTGGGGGTGGCCGCAGGCGCAGTGATGCAGAGAAGCAACATCCGGTGTGGGAGCGAGGGGAGCGGCGGGAGTACGAACTCGGGCAAGAACGGGGAAGAGGGGCACGAGGCCTTGGTGAGCGCGAGGGATGGAGAGGAAGATAGGCGGGGCTCATGGCGGTAGCATAGGGCACGAGGCAGCGGGTGTCGTGGAGGTCGACGGGGATGATGCGGATGGGGTGGCAGTCCGGCGAGGAGGCAGCACGGGGGTGCGGCACACGGCGTCGGGGGCACCGCGTCCTTGCCCCTGATCGCGATCCAGATCGGGTGGGAGAGAGGAGCGGGCAATGTGGGGGGGGGGTTGGGGTTTGGGGGGGGGAGGGGAGAAGGAGAGAAGTGGGGTTGGTCGGCTGGGCCTTTGCCCAGTTGGGCTAGTGGCCTGCTGGGCCGAAGCCCGATGGGAGGGGTGTTTCTCTATTCCTCTTTTTGTTTTTGTATTGTTTTCTGTTTTTTATCTTCTTCTTATTTTCTTTTCTGTTCTAATTCACTTTAAAACATTTAGGCATTTTCCAAGAAGTGTTTTCTTTACAATAATTACCTATGTAATAATTGGCACTAATCGAACATTTTAGTTTGTGTGTTTGAAATTTTTTGATGTTTGACAAAAAATCAAATTGGAATTTGAAACGTTTTGAACTAACGCGAGATTAGCAACGGTAACGGAGGTGACATGGCATCATTATCATAGGTTCACTGTAGCTTAATTATACGGGCATTACAAAAAGAGACCTGAATACCTGGGTATGGGCACTCCCCTTGGCTACTGCCAGGCTTGGGGGAGGTACCCCGGTATCGTAACACTGTCACACCTTTACATTTATAGTTTTTATTACATTCTATCCTTTTAGTTATATCTTGATCTAGTAGAATAAACACTTTAGTTTGATCTAGCTTTGAGTTTTGCTTCGAGGTCTATCTCTCTAATCGAGTCCTTGAGTTATATATAATAAAGAGCAGTTTTTAGTTCAGGGCTTTGCTTTCTTGCTATGATCTTGAGGGAATAAAATAAAAGAGAGGGAAAAAATAAAAATAAAAAAGATCATATATTGATATTATGGAGAGTAATGACTTCATGTATAAATAGTATGGTGAATAAATTTTGTTGGGAGTTGACAAACATAGTTTTGGTCATTACTGCAATTTATCGGAAGTAATAAAGAAAGAGAGGCTTGACATATAAATATACTATCTTGGACATCTTTTGTAATTGTGAGAACTCATTGAAATACGACATGCTAAAAAGTTGAAGTTGGACAAGGAAGACAACATAATGGGTTATGTTTTCTTATATCTGAATAGAAGTTATATTGTCATGGACTGTGAAGCCCCCGGTTCAATCGTACACTAATCAGACACGCAAATGTGTACGATCAAGATCGGGGACTCACGGGAAGTTATCACAACACAACTCTAGACACATATTAAAAAAATACAAGCTTTATATTACAAGCCAGGGGCCTCGAGGGCTCGAATACACAAGAGTCGATGGAAGCAACCATATTTTAGAACATACATAAGTTAAACAAGTCTGCCTTAAGAAGGCTAGCACAATAGCAACAACGATCGAAAAGGCAAGGCATCCTGCCTGGGAGCCTCCTAACTACTCCAGGTCGTTAGCAGCCGTCACGTAGTAGTAGGCACCCTTGATACGTCTCCAACGTATCTATAATTTTTGATTGCTCCATGCTATATTATCTACTGTTTTGGACATCATTGGGCTTTATTATACAGTTTTATATTATTTTTGGGACTAACCTATTAACCGGAGGCCCAGCCCGGAATTGCTGTTTTTTTGCCTACTTTAGGGTTTCGAAGAAAAGGAATATCAAACGGAGTCCAAACGGAATGAAACCTTCGGGAACATGATTTTCTTACCGAACAAGACCCAGGAGACTTGGACCCTACGTCAAGAAACCAACAAGGAGGCCACGAGGTAGGGGGCGCGCCTACCCCCCCCCCCCAGGCGCGCCCTCCACCCTCGCGGGCCCCCTGTTGCTCCATTGACGTACTTCTTCCTCCTATATATACCTACATACCCCCAAACGATCAGATACGGAGTCAAAACCTTAATTCCACCACCGTAGCGTTCTGTATCCACGAGATCCCATCTTGGGGCCTGTTCCGGAGCTTCGCCGGAGGGGGCATCCATCATAGAGGGCTTCTACATCAACACCATAGCCTCTCCAATGAAGTGTGAGTAGTTTACCTCAGACTTTCGGGTCCATAGTTATTAGCTCGATGGCTTCTTCTCTCTTTTTGGATCTCAATAAAAAGTTCTCCCCCTCTCTTGTGGAGATCTATTCGATGTAATCTTCTTTTTGCGGTGTGTTTGTTGATACCGATGAATTGTGGGTTTATGATCAAGATTATCTATGAACAATATTTCTATCTTCTCTGAATTCTTTTATGTATGATTGGTTATCTTTGCAAGTCTCTTCGATTTATCAGTTTGGTTTGGCCTACTAGATTGATCTTTCTTGCAATGGGAGAAGTGCTTAACTTTGGGTTCAATCTTGTGGTGTCCTTTCCCAGTGATAGTAGGGGCAGCAAGGAATGTGTTGTATTGTTGCCATCGAGGATAACAAGATGGGGTTTTTATCATATTGCATGCACTTATCCCTCTACATCATGTCATCTTGCTTAAGGCGTTACTCTGTTTTCTTGAACTTAATACTCTAGATGCATGCTGGATAGTGGTCGATGAGTGGAGTAATAGTAGTAGATGCAGGCAGGAGTCGGTCTACTTGTCTCGGACATGATGCCTATATACATGATCATACCTAGATATTCTCATAACTACGCTCAATTCTGTCAATTGCTCAACAGTAATTCGTTCACCCATCGTAAAATACTTATGCTCTCGAGAGAAGCCACTAGTGAAACCTATGGCCCCCGGGTCTATCTTCATCATATTAATCTTCCAATACTTAGTTATTTCCTTTGCTTTTTACTTTGCTTTTATTTTACTTTGCATCTTTATCACAAAAATACCAAAAATATTATCTTATCATATCTATCAGATCTCACTCTCGTAAGTGACTGTGAAGGGATTGACAACCCCTTATCGCGTTGGTTGCGAGGAGTTATTTGTTTTGTGCAGGTACTAGGGACTTCGCGCGTGGCTTCCTATTGGATTGATACCTTGGTTATCAAAAACTGAGGGAAATACTTACGCTACTTTGCTACATCATCCTTTCCTCTTCAAGGAAATCCAACGCAGTGCTCAAGAGGAGGCAAGAAGAATTTCTGCCGCCATTGCCGGGGAGGTTCGCGCAAGTCAAGATTTAACTCCCGACAATGAGCCATTTCTGGCGCCGTTGCCGGGGAGTCTACGCAAAAGTGAACATACCAAGTACCCATCACAACCCTTATCTCCCGCATTACATTATTTGCCATTTGCCTCTCGTTTTCCTCTCCCCAACTTCACCCTTGCCATTTTATTTTCCCTCTCTCTCTCTCTATCCTACCTCTCTTTCTCTATTTTCCTCTTTTTGCCCGCCTTTTGTTTTCTTGTGTGTTGGATTGCTTGCTTGTCACAATGGCTCAAGATAACACTAAATTGTGTGACTTTACCAATACCAACAACAATGATTTTATTAGCACTCCGATTGCTCCTCTTAACGATGCTTACTCTTGTGAAATTAATGCCGCTTTGCTGAATCTTGTCATGAAAGATCCATTTTCCGGCATTCCTAGTGAAGATGCTGCTACCCATCTAAATAGCTTCATTGATTTGTGTGATATGCAAAAGAAGAAAGATGTGAACAGCGATATTGTTAAGTTGAAGCTATTTCCTTTTTCTCTTAGAGATCATGCTAAAGCATGGTTTTCGTCTTTGCCTAAAAATAGTATTGATTCTTGGAACAAGTGCAAAGATGCTTTTATCTCTAAGTATTTTCCTCCCACTAAGATCATCTCCCTTAGAAACGATATTATGAATTTTAAGCAACTTGATCATGAACATGTTGCACAAGCTTGGGAGAGGACGAAATTAATGATACGTAATTGCCCTACTCATGGATTGAATTTGTGGATGATTATACAATTTTTTTATGCCGGATTGAATTTTGCTTCTAGAAATATTTTAGATACGGCCGCAGGAGGCACTTTTATGGAAATCACTTTAGGAGAAGCTACTAAACTCCTAGATAATATTATGGTTAATTATTCTCAATGGCATACTGAAAGATCTACTAATAAAAAGGTGCATGCGATAGAAGAAATTAATGTTTTGAGTGGAAAGATGGATGAACTTATGAAATTATTTTCTAGTAAGATTGATTCTTCTGAACCTAATGATACGCCCTTGTCTACTTTGATTGAGAATAGCAATGAATCTATGGATGTGAATTTGGTTGGTAGGAACAATTTTGGTAACAACGCGTATAGAGGAAATTAGGCCTTATCCTAGTAATCCCTCTAATAATTATGGTAATTCCTACGATAATTCTTATGGAAATTATAATAAGATGCCCTCTGATTTTGAATCAAATATTAAATAATTTATTACTTCGCAAAAGAATCTCAATGCTTTGATTGAAGAAAAATTGCTTAAGATTGATGAGTTGGCTAGGAACGTTCATAGAATTTTTCTTGATGTTGATTCTTTGAAACTTAGATCTATTCCTCCTAAGCATGATATAAATGAGTCTCTCAAAGCCATGAGAATTTCCATTGATGAGTGCAAAGAAAGAACCGCTAGGATGCGTGCTAAGAAAGATGCCTTTATAAGAGCATGTTCTTCTAGTTCCTATGAAAATAAAGATGAAGATCTAAAAGTTATTGATGTGTCCCCTATTAAATTTTTTTTTTGCAATATTAATCTTGATAATGATGGGACTGAATATGATCCAACTTTACCAAAAGGCGTTCCAAAAATTCGGATTTTTTTTATATTGATGCTAAATTTGATGAAAGTTGGATTGAAGAAATTAAAACCATAGATGTTGCTAAAACCCACTATTTTGGATTTCAAGGAGTTTAATTATGAAAAATGCTCCCTGATTGATTTTATTTCCTTGTTGCAATCCGTGCTAAATTCTCCTCATGCTTATAGTGAAAATAAAGCGTTTACTAAACATATCGTTGATGCCTTGATGCAATCTTATGAAGAAAAACTTGAGTTGGAAGTTTCTATCCCTAGAAAACTTTATGATGAGTGGGAACCAACAATTAAAATTAAGATTAAAGATCATGAGTTCTATGCTTTATGTGATTTGGGTGCTAGTGTTTCCACGATTCCAAAGACTTTCTATGATTTGTTAGGTTTCCATGATTTTGATGATTGCTCTTTAAACTTGCACCTTGCGGATTCCACTATTAAGAAACATATGGGAAGAATTAATGATGTTCTTATTGTCGCAAATAGGAATTATTTGCCCGTAGATTTTATTGTTCTTGACATAGATTGCAATCCTTCATGTCCTATTATTCTTGGTAGACCTTTCCTTAGAATGATTGGTGCGATTATTGATATGAAGGAAGGAATTATTAGATTCCAATTTACGTTAAGGACAGGCATGGAACACTTTCCTAGAAATAAAATTAAATTACCTTATGAATCTATAACGAGAGCCACTTATGGATTGCCTACCAAAGATGGCAATACCTAGATCTATCCTTGCTTTTTATGCCTAGCTAGGGGCGTTAAAGATAACGCTTGTTGGGAGGCAACCCAATTTTATTTTTATTCGTTGCTTTTTTCTCCTGTTTAGTAATAAATAATATACCTATCCTGTGTTTTGGTTGTGTTTTTTGTGTTTAATTAGTATTTGTACCAAGTAGAACCGTTGGGAAGACTTGGGGAAAGTCTTGATATCTTGCTGTAAAAAACAGAAACTTTAGCGCTCACGAGAACTGCTGCCATTTTTATTTGGAAAGTGCTATTTAGTTAATTGTTTTTCCAGATGATTAATAGATAAATTCCTCACGTGAAGAAATTTATTTTAGAATTTTTGGGGTTCCAGATCTTGCGCTAGCTACGTATTACTACAGTCTGTTCTGTTTTTGACAGATTCTGTTTTTCGTGTGTTGTTTGCTTATTTTTGATGAATCTATGGCTAGTAAAATAGTTTATAAACCATATAGAAGTTCGAATACAGTAGGTTTAACACCAATATAAATAAATAATGAGTTCATTACAGTACCTTGAAGTGTTCTTTTGTTTTCTTTCTCTAACGGAGCTCACGAGATTTTCTACTTTAAATTTTGTGTTGTGACGTTTTCAAGTTTTGGGTAAAGATTTGATGGATTATGGAACAAGGAGTGGCAAGAGCCTAAGCTTGGGGATGCCCATGGCACCCCCAAGATAATCTAAGGACAACTAAAAGCCAAAGCTTGGGAATGCCCCGGAAGGCACCCCCTCTTTCGTCTACTTCTATCGGTAACTTTACTTGGAGCTATATTTTTATTCACCACATGATATGTGTTTTGCTTAGAGCGTCCTGTATGATTTTAGTCTTTGCTTTTTAGTTTACCACAATAATCCTTTCTGTACACACCTTTTGAGAGAGCTATACATGATTTGGAATTTGTTAGAATACTCTATGTGCTTTGCTTATAACATACAAGTTATATAGTTTTGCTCTAGTACTTCACTTATATTTTTTAGAGCACGGTGGTGGAATTGTTTTATAGAAACTATTGATATCTCATGCTTCACTTAGATTATTTTGAGAGTCTTAAATAGCATGGTAATTTTCTTAAATAATCCTAGTATGCTTGGTATTCAAGAATAGTAAAAACTTTCTTATGTGTGTGTTGAATGCTATGAGAAGTTTGATGTTTGATAATTGTTTTGAGATATGAAATGGTGATATTAAAGTTGTGCTAGTTGAGTAGTTGTGAATTTGAGAAATACTTGTGTTAAAGTTTTTGATTCCTGTAGAATGCACGTATGGTGAACCGTTATGTGATGAAGTCGGAGCATGATTTATTTTCTGATTGTCTTCCTTATGAGTGGCGTTCGGGGACGAGAGATGGTCTTTTCCTACCAATCTATCCCCCTAGGAGCATGCGCATAATACTTTGCTTTAATAACTTGTATATTTTTGCAATAAGTATATGAGTTCTTTATGACTAATGTTGAATCCATGGATTATACACACTTTTCTTCCTTCCACCATTGCTAGCCTCTCTCATACCGCGCCCCTTTAGCCGGTATCATACACCCACCATATACCTTCCTTAAAACAGCCACCATACCTACCTATTATGGCATTTCCATAGCCATTCCGAGATATATTGCCATGCAACTTTCCACCGTTCCATTTATTATGACACAGTCCATCATTGTCATATTGCTTAGCATGATCATGTAGTTGACATCGTATTTGCGGCAAAGCCACCATTCATAATTCTTTCATACATGTCACTCTTGATTCATTGCATACCCCGATACACCACCGGAGGCATTCATATAGAGTCATATTTTGTTCTAAGTATCGAGTTGTAATTGTTGAGTTGTAAGAAAATAAAAGTGTGATGATCATCATTATTAGAGCATTGTCCCAGTGAGGAAAGGATGATGGAGACTATGATTCCTCCAAAAGTCGGGATGAGAATCCGGACGAAAAAATTAAAAAAAAAAAGAAAAGAGGCCAAAAAAAAGAGAAAATGCCCAAATAAAAAAATGAGAGAAAAAGAGAGAAGGGACAATGTTACTATCCTTTACCACACTTGTGCTTGAAAGTAGCTCCATGATATTCATGATAGAGAGTCTCCTATGTTATCACTTTCATATACTAGTGGGAATTTTTCATTATAGAACTTGGCTTGTATATTCCAAAGATGGCCTTCCTCAAAATGCCCTAGGTCTTCATGAGCAAGCAATTTGGATGCACACCCACTTAGTTTCTTTTGTTGAGCTTTCATATACTTATAACTCTAGTGCATCCGTTGCATGGCAATCCCTACTCACTCACATTGATATCTATTGATGGGCATCTCCATAGCGCGTTGATACGCCTAGTTGATGTGAGACTATCTTCTCACTTTTTTGTCTTCTCGACAACCACCATTCTATTCCACATATAGTGCTATATCCATGGCTCACGCTCATGTATTGCGTGAAGATTGAAAAAGTTTGAGAATGTCAAAAGTATGAAACAATTGCTTAGCTTGTCATCGGGGTTGTGCATGATTTAAATACTTTGTGTGGTGAAGATAGAGCATAGCCAGACTATATGATTTTGTAGGGATAACTTTCTTTTGCCATGTTACTTTGAGAAGACATGATTACTTTGTTAGTATGCTTGAAGTATTATTATTTTTCTGTCAATATTAAACTTTTGTCTTGAATCTTTCAGATCTGAATTTTCATACCACAAATTAGAAGAATTGCATTAAAACTATGCCAAGTAGCACTTCACATCAAAAATTATCTTTTTTATCATTTACCTACTCGAGGACGAGCAGGAATTAAGCTTAGGGATGCTTGATACGTCTCCATCGTATCTATAATTTTTGATTGCTCCATGCTATATTATCTACTGTTTTGGACATTGTTGGGCTTTATTATCCACTTTTATATTATTTTTGGGACTAACCTATTAACCGGAGGCCCAGCCCAGAATTGTTGTTTTTTTTGCCTATTTTAGGGTTTCGAAGAAAAGGAATATCAAACGGAGTCCAAACAATGAAACCTTCGGGAACGTGATTTTCTCACCGAAAAAGACCCAGGAGACTTGGACCCTACGTCAAGCAACCAATAGGCAGGCCACGAGATAGGGGGGCGCGCCTACCCCCCAGGCACGCCTCCACCCTTATGGCCCCCCTGTTGCTCCACCGACGTACTTCTTCCTCCTATATATACCTACTGAAGGGGAACGTAGTAATTTCAAAAAATTTCCTACGCACACGCAAGATCATGTGATGCATAGCAACGAGGGGAGAGTGTGATCTACGTACCATGTAGATCGACAACGGAAGCGTTTGGTTGATGTAGTCGTACGTCTCCACGGTTCGACCGATCCAAGCACCGTTACTCCGGCACCTCCGAGTTCTTGGCACACCGTCAGCTCAATGACGATCCCCGGGCTCCGGTCCAGCAAAGTGTTGGGGAGAATTTCCGTCAGCACAATGGCGTGGTGACGATCTTGATGTTTTACCGTCACAGGGCTTCGCCTAAGCATCGCTACAATATGACCGAGGTGGAATATGGTGGAGGGGGGCACCGCACACGGCTAAGGAACGATCACGAAGATCAACTTTTGTGTCCATGGGGTGCCCCTTGCCTCGGTATATAAAGGATGGAGGAGGAGGAGGCCAGCCAAGGCTTGGTGCGGCCAGGATGTGGAGTCCTACTAGGACTACTAGGACTCCAAGTCCTAGTAGGAGTCCACCAAGAGGGGAGGAAGGGAGAAGGAAGTGGAGGAGAAGGAAAGGTGGCCGGCCCCCTTTTCCCTAGTCCAATTCGGACTAGAGGGGAGGGGGGGCGCAGCAGCCCCTTGGCCCTTTCTCCTCTTCCCACTAAAGCCCATCAAGGCCCATTGCTTCTCCCATAACTACCCGGTACTCCGAAAAATACCCGAATCACACGGAACCTTTCCGATATCCGAATATAGTCGTCCAATATATCGATCTTTATGTCTCGACCATTTCGAGACTCCTCGTCATGTCCCCGATATCATCCGGGACTCCGAACTCCTTCGGTACATCAAAACTCATAAACTCATAATATAACTGTCATCGAAACCTTAAGCGTGCGGACCCTACGGTTCGAGAACAATGTAGACATGACCGAGACACGTCTCCAGTCAATAACCAATAGCGGGACCTGGATGCCCATATTAGCTCCTACATATTCTACGAAGATCTTTATCGGTCAGACCGCATAACAACATACGTTGTTCCCTTTGTCATCGGTATGTTACTTGCCCGAGATTCGATCGTCGGTATCCAATACCTAGTTCAATCTCGTTACCGGCAAGTCTCTTTACTCGTTCTGTAATACATCATCCCGCAACTAACTCATTAGTTGCAATGCTTGCAAGGCTTAAGTGATGTGCATTACCGAGAGGGCCCAGAGATACCTCTCCGACAATCGGAGTGACAAATCCTAATCTCGAAATACGCCAACCCAACATGTACCTTTAGAGACACCTGTAGAGCTCCTTTACAATCACCCAGTTACGTTGTGACGTTTGGTAGCACACAAAGTGTTCCTCCGGCACACGGGAGTTACATAATCTCATAGTCATAGGAACATGTATAAGTCATGAAGAAAGCAATAGCAACATACTAAACGATCGGGTGCTAAGCTAATGGAATGGGTCATGTCAATCAGATCATTCAACTAATGACGTGATCCCGTTAATCAAATAACAACTCTTTTGTCTATGGTTAGGAAACATAACCATCTTTGATTAACGAGCTAGTCAAGTAGAGGCAGACTAGTGACACTCTGTTTGTCTATGTATTCACACATGTATTATGTTTCCGGTTAATACAATTCTAGCATGAATAATAAACATTTATCATGATATAAGGAAATAAATAATAACTTTATTATTGCCTCTAGGGCATATTTCCTTCACCTACGTACCGCCAAACGATCAGATACGGAGCCAAAACCCTAATTCCACTGCCGTAACTTTCTATATCCACGAGATCCCATCTTGGGGCCTGTTCCGGAGCTCCGCCGAAGGGGGCATCCATCACGGAGGGCTTCTACATCAACACCATAACCTCTCCGATGAAGTGTGAGTAGTTTACCTCAGACCTTCGGGTCCATAGTTATTAGCTAGATGGCTTCTTCTCTCTTTTTGGATCTCAATACAAAGTTCTGCCCCTCTCTTGTGGAGATCTATTCGATGTAATATTCTTTTTCTGGTGTGTTTGTTGAGACCGATGAATTGTGTGTTTATGATCAAGATTATTTATGAACAATATTTGAATCTTCTCTGATTTCTTTTATGTATGATTGGTTAACTTTGCAAGTCTCTTCGAATTATCAGTTTGGTTTGGCCTACTAGATTGATCTTTCTTGCAATGGGAGAAGTGCTCACCTTTGGGTTCAGTCTTGCGGTGTCCTTTCCCAGTGACAGTAGGGGTAGCAAGGCACGTATTGTATTGTTGCCATCGAGGATAACAAGATGGGGTTTTTATCATATTGCATGAATTTATCCCTCTACATCATGTCATCTTGCTTAAGGCGTTACTCTGTTTTCTTGAACTTAACACTCTAGATGCAAGCTGGATAGCGGTCGATGAGTGGAGTAATAGTAGTAGATGCAGACAGGAGTCGGTCTAGTTGTTTTGAATGTGATGCCTATATACATGATCATACCTAGATATTCTCATAACTATGCTCAATTCTGTCAATTGCTCAACAGTAATTCATTCACCCACCATAAAATACTTATGCTCTTGAGAGAAGCCATTAGTGAAACCTATGGCCCCCGGGTCTACCTTCATCATATTAATCTTCCAGTACTTAGTTATTTCCTTTGATTTTTACTTTTCTTTTATTTTACTTTGCATCTTTATCGCAAAAATACCAAAAATATTATCTTATCATATCTATCAAATCTCACTCTCGTAAGTGACCGTGAAGGGATTGACAACCCCTTATCGTGTTGGTTGCGAGGAGTTATTTGTTTTGTGCAGGTACTAGGGACTTCACGCGTGGCCTCCTACTGGATTGATACCTTGGTTCTCAAAAACCGAGGGAAATACTTACGCTACTTTGCTGCATCATCCTTTCCTCTTCAAGCAAATCTAACGTAGTGCTCAAGAGGTAGCAACCCTCTGGGTAGTAGTAGTTATCAGTGGTGTCGTCTGGCTCCTGGGATCCTTCATCTGGTCGCAACAATCGTGTATGGGCGAAAAGAGGTAGCAAAGCAACCGTGAGTACTCATCCAAAGTACTCGCAAGACTTACATCAGATCTAAACTAAGTATCCATCTGTATCAAAGGAATGTGCTGTATATGTGGACTAAACTGCAGAATGCCACAAGAGAATGTCAAAGCCTAGCCTATCAAAGACTAGCATCTTCAAGCAGCTCCAAGCATCTTGCAGCATTCAAAACAGTACAAAATATCAGTTTATATTTAGAAAACGTGTTGTAACATTAGCGCCCAGAGATCCTTTCTCAACTCCCTAAGAGAAAACAATCTCGGAGATATCATATCCATCTCATGCCTCAGCATTTAGTATCTAGTTCTAGTTGTATCGATCGGGATACAACTCCGAGCATCCATTACCATGGACCCGGCTATTCTAATAGATAGAATTCTTCCCTGCTGGGGTGCACTAACTTACCCAACACCCTTGATCAACTCCGGCCAGACACACCATCAGGTCATGACCGGCCTTGGATGATCAACACTGTAACGCCCCGGACACACCTGTCGGTGGTTGTTACTACTAGTGGGATCTAGACTGGCCCCACAGATCAATACTAGTATTTTCTGCGCACTTTGTCCTCACTCTTGCACACCCGGGAGCAACTTCCCTGTCGGTCACCCATCCTGAAAGTACACCAGGCTGAGCACGCTTAACTTTGGAGTTCTTTCCGAATGGGCTCCCGGAAAAGAACGAATTCCTTATTGATATGAGTAGTCTATTATCCCTCTTAGCCAGGCTATCACATACACCCCCACTCAGAGGAACCAATGTCCTCGTCGGGCCACAAGAACGTTCCCTCTTGGCACATACGTCTGTGCATCCAGTCCGGTACATGTGCCATGCCGGGTGCCACGATGGGTCACAAACGTCATGAACAACATGACCGCGCACCTATCCGCAAACATCCGTGTAACCGCGAGGGTTGGCTCTGATACCAACTTGTAACTCCCCGGACACACCCGCCGGTGGTCATCACTCCTGGCGGGATCTAGACTGGCCCCACAGATCAATACTAGTCTTTTCTACGCACTTTGTCCTCACTCGTGCGCACCCGGGAGCAACTTCCCGGTCGGTCACCCATCCTCAAACTAATCCAATCTAAGCACACTTAACTTTGGAGTTCTGTCTGAATGGGCTCCTGGAAAAGAAGGAATTCCTTATTGATATGAGTAGTCTATCATCCCTAATAAGCCAGGCTATCACATATGATTAGCCTCCGGAATATTGTTTTATAAGTGGACAGAAAATGTTCTCGGAATAGGTTGAAAGTTGGCATGCGGTGTTGTTATGTTGTTAGTAGGTTTCCTGCCAAGTTTCATCGCATTCGGAGTTCGTTTGATGCCCCAACGGATATCTATAGTGACAATATAGTCGGTCAAACGTTGGACATTTTCGGTCTCTGAAAACAGTAGTCGGGTCTCTCTCTTCTCTTCTCTCAGCCCAAGGCTTTTTGCACAGCCCACTACCATTCACCGCCAGGACCTACCTAACCTCTCTCGTCATCCCGCGACCCTCCTCGCGCGCGCGTCCGAAAGCTGTCCCGGACCCGACCCGGGCAGTCGTCACCGTTGGGTCCGGATCATCCCCAAACATCTACAAAACATCTCTGTTTTGTTAATTGGACTTCCTAACATATATTTTTCTCGGCCGTATGATTATAATCGTAGGAACAAGATAGCCCTACCCTAATCCCTACTACATATATCTAGTCAAACCACTAATTTCTAGAGATCCTACCCTAGCGCCGCCACCACTCTCTCGGGATCCCCCATATCCGATCCATCCAATCCCCGAAACCAGTGCTTTCCTGTGGATCCCGGGCGTTACAAGTTGGTATCAGAGCCGACCCTCATGGTTACACGGATGTTTGCGGACATGTACGCGGTCATGTTGTTCATGACGTTTGTGACCCGTTGTGGCACACGGCATGGTACATGTACGGGACTGGATGCACAGACGTATGTGCCAAGAGGGAATGTTCCTGTGGCCCAACGAGGACGTCGGTTCCTCTGAGTGGGGGTGTATGTGATAGTCTGGCTTATTAGGGATGATAGACTATTCATATCAATAAGGAATTCCATATTTTTTGGGAGCGCATTCACACAGAACTCCAAAGTTAAGCGTGCTCAGCTTGGAGTAGTTTCAGGATGGGTGACCGACCGGAAAGTTGCTCCCGGGTGCTCACGAGTGAGGACAAAGTGCGCAGAGAAGACTAGTATTGATCTGTGGGGCCAGTCTAGATCCCGCAGGAGTAACGACCACCGGCGGGTGTGTCCGAGGCGTTACAAACACACTGCAGTCCTACCTAGGCTCAACAAAGCGGCCGTCATGTTTGTATACATCCTAAATGCGAAGGGGTCATGAGCCATCACCTTTGCAATCCTGCACGTTACGTACGCGGCTGGTGAGCAGACCTAGCCTCCCTTATACAAGGCGAGGCGTTCCAGTCCAACCCGGCGCGCGTCACTCCATTGCTGACGTCCGTTGAGCTTTTGGCTAATACATACGACGCAGAGTGCCCATACTTATTTCCACGTGGTGGTTAGTATGAAAAAGGCCAGATGACTACTCGGATCAAATATCCAAACCGTTAGTGTCTTGATAGTGCGGTAACGATCAATGATCCATGATATGTGGTCCCGTCGCCCCGTCTCATGGACTTGCGGCAAGGGCTAAGAATGCCCGGCCGCACCGCGTGGAAACTTGTGGGTATCCTCTAGATCAACCTGATTTCACATCACTCGCGGGTACCCCTCGGGGCCGACCCAATGTCATCATGGCTCTGTGGTAAGTCAAAGTAATAGTGTGTCTAAAACAGCATGGGGGAAACCAGAGGAATCACCCTCGATGGATTCCCACTCGATGTAACATTCAAGGTTAACTTGGAGGAATCACCCTCGTTGGTCCACACTTGAGGGGTTGCACGAAAGAGTCGTTATCGGGAGTGGTCAAGGAGGAATCACCCTCGATGGCCTGATAACCCACAATTATAGGGGATCGCAACAGTTTTTGAGGGTAGAGTATTCAACCCAAATTTATTGATTTGACACAAGGGGAGCCAAAGAATATTCTCAAGTATTAGCAGCTGAGTTGTCAATTCAACCACACCTGGGTAACTTAATATCTGTAGCAAAGTGTTTAGTAGCAAAGTAATATGATAGTAGTGGTAGCGGTGGTAAAAGGTAATTGTAGCAAAAGTAATATTTTTGGTATTTTGTAGTGATGATAACAATAGCAACGGAAAAGTAAATAAGCGAAGAACAATATATGGAAAGCTCGTAGGCAATGGATCGGTGATAGAGAATTATGCCGGATGTGGTTCATCATGTAACCGTCATAACATAGGGTGACACAGAACTAGCTCCAATTCATCAATGTAATGTAGTCATGTATTCCGAATATAGTCATACATGTTTATGGAAAAGAACTTGCATGACATCTTTTATCCTACCCTCCCGTGGCAGCGGGGTCCTATTGGAAACTAAGGGATATTAAGGCCTCCTTTTAATAGAGTACCAGATCAAAGCATTAACACATAGTGAATACATGAACTCCTCAAACTACGGTCATCACCGGGAGTGGTCCGGACTATTGTCACTTCGGGGTTGCCGGACTATAAAACATAGTAGGTGACTATAGGCTTGCAAGATAGGATCAAGAACTCACATATATTCATGAAAACATAATAGGTTCAGATCTGAAATCATGGCACTCGGTCCCTAGTGACAAGCATTTAGCATAGCAAAGTCATAGCAACATCATTCTTAGAACATACTGGGATACTAGGGATCAAACCCTAACAAAACTAACTCGATTACATGATAAATCTCATCCAACCCATCACCGTCCAGCAAGCCTACAATGGAATTACTCACGCACGGTGGTGAGCATCATGAAATTGGTGATGGAGGATGGTTGATGATGACGACGGTGGCAGAATCCCCTCTCCGGAGCCCCAAACGGACCCCCGATCAGCCCTCCCTAGAGAGTTTAGGGCTTGGCGGCGGCTCCATATCGTAAAACGCGATGAATCCTTCTCCCTGATTTTTTTCTCCATGAACACGAATATATGGAGTTTGTGTTGAGGTCGGTGGAGCTCCAGGGGGGCCACGAGGCAGGGGGCGCGCCCCCCACCCTCGTGGCTAGGGTGTGGGCCCCCTGGCCTTGATTCTTTCGCCAGTATTTTTATATATTCCAAAATAATTCTCCGTTGATTTTCAGGTCATTCTAAGAACTTTTATTTCTGCACAAAAATAACACCATGGCAATTCTGCTGAAAACAGCGTCAGTCCGGGTTAGTTCCATTCAAATCATGCAAGTTAGAGTCCAAAACAAGGGCAAAAGTGTTTGGAAAAGTTGATACGAGGGAGACGTATCAACTCCCCCAAGCTTAAACCTTTGCTTGTCCTCAAGCAATTCATTTGATAAACTGAAAGTGATAAAGAAAAATTTTTATAAACTCTATTTGCTCTTATTTTTGTAAATATGTAAAGCCAACATTCAAGTTTTCAGCAAGGATTATGAACTAACCATATTCACAATTACTTTTAGGTCTCATGTTTACTCATATCAATGGCATAATCAACTACCGAGCAATAATAATCAATCTCGGATGACAACACTTTCTCAAAACAATCATGATATGATATAACAAGATGGTATCTCGCTAGCCCTTTCTGAGACCGCAAAACATAAATGCAGAGCACCTTTAAAGATCAAGGACTGACTAGACATTGTAATTCATGGTGAAAGAGATCCAGTCAAGTCATACTCAATGTAAACTAACAGTAATGAATGCAAATGGCAGCGGTGCTCTCCAACTGGTGCTTTTTAATAAGAAGATGATGACTCAACATAAAAGTAAATAGATAGGCCCTTCGCAGAGGGAAGCAGGGATTTGTAGAGGTGTCAGAGCTCGGTTTTGAAATAGATATAAATAATATTTTGAGCGGTATACTTTCATTGTCAACATAACAACCAAGAGATGGCGATATCTTCCATGCTACACACATTATAGGCGGTTCCCAAATAGAATGGTAAAGTTTATACTCCCCCTCCACCAACAAGCATCAATCCACGGCTTGCTCGAAACAACGAGTGCCTCCAACTAACAACAGTCCCGGAGGAGTTTTGTTTGCAATTATTTTGATTTGATTTGCATAAAGCATGGGACTGGGCATCCCGGTGACCAGCCATTTTCTCGTGAGTGAGGAGCGGAGTCCACTCCTCTTGAGAATAACCCGCCTAACATGGAAGATACGGACAGCCCTAGTTGATACATCAGTTGTTCGAGCATACAAAACAGATTGTTTATTTGAAGGTTTAGAGTTTGTCACATACAAATTTACTTGGAACGGCAGGTAGATACCGCATATTGGTAGGTATGGTGGACTCATATGGAATAACTTTGGTGTTTATGGAATCGGATGCACAAGCAGTATTCCCGCTTAGTACAGGTGAAGGCTAGCAAAAGACTGGAAAGCGACCAACTAGAGAGCGACAACAGTCATGAACATGCATTAAAATTAATCAACAGAATGTGCAAGCATGAGTAGGATATAATGCACCATGAACATAAATATCGTAGAGGCTATGTTGATTTTGTTTCAACTACATGCATGAACATGTGCCAAGTCAAGCCACTCGAATCATTCAAAAGAGGATACGACCCTATCATACCACATCACAACCATTTTAATAGCATGTTGTCACACAAGGTAAACCATTATAAGATCCTAGCTAATTAAGCATGGCATAAGCAACTATAATCTCTAATTGTCATTGCAAACATGTTTATTCATAATAGGTTGAATCGGGAACGATGAACAAATCATATTTACAAAAACAAGAGAGGTCGAGTTCATACCAGCTTCTCCCATCTCAATCAGTCCATCATATATCGTCATAATTGCCTTTCACTTGCACGAGCGAATGATGTGAATAATAATAATAGTGCGCATGCATTGGACTAAGTTGGAATCTGCAAGCATTCAACAAACAGGAGAAGACAAGGCAATATGGGCTCTTGGTTAAATCAACAATAATGCATATAGGAGTCACTTCAACAATTTAATCATGGTCTTCTCCTATCGACCCCCAAACAAAAAAGAAATAAAATAAAATTATTTACACGGGAAAGCTCCCAACAAGAAAAAGAGGGAAATCTTTTTGAGTTTTCTTTTTAGTTATTACTACAAGCATGGAAATTAAATCTAGCTAAAAGCTACAACCAATTTTTTGGTTTTTCTTAAGGTTTATTTCAAACAAGAAGAAAGCATAAAAAGGAAGATAAACTAGCATGTATATTACAGTGAAAGAGTATGAGCACGGACTTCTAGCAATGAGTGTGTGAACATGAATGTAATGTCGGTGAGAAATACGTACTCCCCCAAGCTTAGGCTTTTGGCTTAAGTGGGTTTATTGCCACGGATGGCCTGGCGGATATGCAAAGTTGTAGTTGGGGTCGTAGTGAGATGCAGCAGTCATTGCATTGTGGGCTGCACCTTGGAGGCGAGCTATCTCAGCCCTCCTCTTATACTCTTCCGCCTCCTCTCTGGTTATAAAATATCTCCCTTTTGCCTGAAAGTCAAAGAAAGTAGAAGCAGGGAGAGTGACGTGATAGGTGCGTTGTCTGTCAAAGATCAGTGGGTACTAGAGGAACTGATCGTTCCTCTCGACAAAATGATGACGAACCATAGCCTCATAATCCAAATAAGCAGGAGGCAACTCAATATTATCCTCACGTATGGTTATACCAAGAAAATTAGCTATACTGGTTGCATAAATTCCACCAAAGAAATCTCCATTAAATCTATTATGATGCAACCTACGTGCAACAATGGCTCCCAAATTATAATGTTTATCTCCTAACACAGCACTCCTAAGAATACTGAGGTTAGGGACACACATATGACATGCTTCATCTTTACCATTTATGCACCTACATATGAAGAGAGCAACATAATGTATAGCAGGAAAATGAATGCTCCCTATGGTAGCTTGTGCTATGTCTCCAGATTCCCCCATAGTTATACTAGTAAGAAAATCTCTAAACTCATATTTGCGAGGTTCACTAGTACTACCCCATTATGGAAGTTTGCAAGCAGTGGTAAAATCCTCTAAGTCCATAGTATAAGAATTTTCATACAAATCAAACAGGACAGTTTGAGAATTGCATGAACATGAAAATTCAAACCTCCTCACAAAGGAACTAGTGAGATAGTGGTACCGACGACACTTTTCTGCCTTGTAGCTCACAAGATCAGCGTTACGCAAATATGTGTTAAATTCTTCCTTAATTCCTACTCAATCCATGAAGTCCTCTGAAGGCCATTCACAAGGCCACACTGGGGCGTCCCTTGGTGGTTCATCATCAGCATCACGCATTGCAAGCCTGGGTCCTTGCTTCCTTGAAGGACCACCTTGGTACATTTTCCTAAACATATTTCTTCCTCCGAAAAATTTCTGAAATTTTTAGTAACTTCAAATAAAAGTGAACCAAGCTCAACAAAATTGATAGCAACTACTCCTGCAAGTGCCTAGGACCTATATCATGCATTAGAACTACTTGGAACGGTATAAATTTGACATGCAAGCGCAAGAACATGGTCACCTAGGCAGCATAATTTTGCAATGAATAAAGCACTAGAACTAAAAGTAATTGGACCAATGTAGGAGTCACCTACCAAGGAACAATCCCCCAAAGCAGTTTTGTGAGAGGTGCTTTGAGCAAGGAGATCGAAAATCGCAGCAAAATGAGCTAGAACTCGTGCTTGAGCTGGATTGTGATTTTTTTGGGAGGAAGAAGTGTGTGGGTGCAGGAATAAGTGTAGGGGAGCCACCATGGGCCCACAAGGCAGGGGGCACTCCCAGGGGGGTGGGCGCACCCTGGACCCTCGTGGCCAGGTGTTTGCTCTCCCCTGATTTGTTCTCAGTGCCATATATTCTTAAATATTCCGGAAAAAATCATATTAAATTGGCAGGGCATTTGGAGAACTTTTATTTTCGGGGTACTTTTATATTGCACGGATAATTCAGAAAACTAACAAAAAATATTATTTTTACTTTATTTCAACTAAATAACAGAAAGTAAAAAGAGGGTACAGAGAGTTGTGCTTTCTAACTTCATCCATCTCATGTTCATCAAAAGGAATCCACTAACAAGGTTGATCAAGTCTTGTTAACAAACTCATTTCGAGTAACATGAAACCGGAGAAATTTCGAATGACACTATGTTACCTCAACGGAGATATGCACATCCCCAATAATAAGAATATCATATTTCTTCTTGACAGTACGAAGAGGAAATTTAAAACCTCCAATAGTGATTGTTGAAATTTTTCCAATAGAATTTATACTGTGGACTTGAGGTTGTTTCCTCGGAAAGTGTACCGTATGCTCATTACCATTAACATGAAAAGTGACATTGCCTTTGGTGCAATCAATAACAGCCCCTGCTGATAGGTGGGAACCCGTTGAACGAGTTCACGCCCAAGGGTGGCCCGATATTCACGTCGTAGGATCGAATCGGGAGGGATAACTAGCTGCAAGCAGCCAGGATAACTAGCTTTATACCTTCCAAGGTTGGATGCAACCCGTACGTTGGGGATGGCTGACCCAAGCTACAAGAACTCCAACCGCTGTCCGAACAATCGCAGAACCACAAACCGGGACTAATCCACACAAAACGGCCGGAACCGTAGAGCACGAACTAGGGGGAACTAGAGGCTCCTTCTCGCGAATCCGAATGAACTCACAAGAGCAAAGGTAGCAAGATCTCTCGGATCACTCTAGTATTCTTGCTGCATAAGCTTGTAGCTGAATGGTTTGACAAAAGGTCCTCTAGAGGATGGGGGAGATGGGGTTTTATAGCAGGGACAACCCCCCTTAGCTAGGTGTGAAAATGGTTTCAAAAGTAAGGAGGTTTCCATGGCTTCCTTGGATGAATAAGCAGTCAACTTTGGGAGTTGTTGCAGAGCTCCTCGGAAATTCGCGAAGTCTTAACAGCCTAGACACCTTCCACGAGAATGACTAGAACTTTTGACTCACAACTCCAAATGATGTGAGGTTTTTTGCATTGGAAAGATAATTTGATGTAGCTTCTGTTGATGTACCCCTATGGCTCCTCCTCTTCATCATATGGGTGTGCCACACCAAAACATCAGAGGTAAAAACTGACAGCATCAGCTTCACTTGAAACTTATTTTCTCCAAACTTGTTCCTCCAAAGCGGTTCCTTCAAGAGCTCATAGGTTGTTGGATTGCTTCCATGTTATACCTAAGTTCAAGCAACAACAATGGAGATGAAATCATAGTTGTGTCATCAAGGTTACAAGGTAAACTTAAGTTAGCGTTCACCTGGTCACTTATTTGTTTGGCGCGACTTCTTGTGATTGGACCTATAATTGTTGGAGACTTGTTGATGGTTGTGGTGTCCTCATCATCCTCCCCCTCTTGAAGAGGAGTCGTCCTCGACTCTGATGGTCCAAAGTATGGAGAGAGGTCGGACACATTCAAAATTGGACTAACACCATAATCCATCGGAAGGTCAATCTTGTAGGCATTGTCATTGATCTTCGCAAGAACTTTGAATGGACCATCTCCATGTGGCTGCAACTTGCATTTGCGTTGATCTGGGAAACGATCCTTCCGCAGGTGTACCCACACAAGATCACCTTCTCCAAACAACACCTTCTTTCTTCCCTTGTCTGCTCGTTTTGCATATTGTTCAGTCATCTTCTAAATATTTTCCTTGGTCTTCTCATGAATTTTCTTCACGAAGTCAGCACACTTACTTGCATCAAGATTGCTTCGCTCCTGCAATGGTAAAGGCAAAAGATCTATGGGAGCAGCAGGTTTGAAACCATAAACAATTTCAAAAGAAGAAAAATTAGTGGTCGAATGTACTGCCCTGTTGTATGCAAACTCCACGTGGGGGAGACATTCTTCCCACATCTTCAAATTTTTCTTTAAAACTGCTCTCAGCATCATGGATAGCGTGCCGTTGACAACTTCAGTTTGTCCATCCATTTGTGGGTGACATGTAGTGGAAAAGAGAAGCTTTGTCCCTAGCTTTGCCCATAACGTTTTCCAAAAATAGCTCAGAAACTTGGTGTCATGATCTGAAACAATAGTGCGTGGTACTCCATGTAGCCGTACGATTTCCCTGAAAAACAAATCAGCAATGTGTGAAGCATCATCGCTCTTATGACACGGGATAAAATGAGCCATCTTGCTAAAACTACCAGCCACCACAAAAACAGAATCACTCCCCCTCTTAGTGTGTGGTAATCCAAGAACAAAATCCATAGAAATATCTTCCCAAGGTGTACCAGGAATGGATAAGGGCGTATAAAGTCCATGAGGGTTTAAACGTGACTTAGCTTTGCGGCAAATCTCACAAAGTAGTATGTAGCGCTCAACATCACGCCTCATCCTTGCCCAAAAGAAATGTTCAATCAGCACACTCTTAGTTTTTTTTGCTCCAAAATGTCCCATGAGACCACCAGCATGAGCCTCCTGCAAAAGCAACAAATGAACAGAGCAATCTGGGATGCACAATTTGTTAGCTCGAAACAAGAATCCATCATGCAAGTGAAACTTTTCCCAACCTTTCCCCTCACTACACTTTGAGTGTGGTTCAGCAAAATATGGGTCATTGGCATACAATTCTTTGATGCTTCGCAGCCCAAGAATTTTAGTATCAAGTTGTGAGAGTAAAATATGGCGTCTAGACAAAGCATCGGCAACAACATTATCTTTTCCGTTCTTGTACTTGACAATATAGGGAAAAGATTCTATGAATTAACTCCATTTTGCATGTCTACGGTTCAGTTTTTGTTGACCCCTAAGGTGCTTTAAAGATTCATGGTCGGAATGTATCACAAATTCTTTAGGCCACAAATAATGTTGCCATGTTTCTAAAGATCTCACAAGTGCATATAATTCTTTGTCATAAACTGAATAATTTAGAGTTGGACCACTTAGCTTCTCACTAAAATATGCAATAGGCCTACCTTCTTGCATTAGTACGCCTCCAATGCCCACATCACGTGCATCACATTCAATCTCAAAAGTCTTACCAAAGTTGGGTAGTGCAAGCAATGGTGTAGATGTCAATTTTATTTTAGCTCTTGGAAGGCCTTCTCTTGTGCATTTGCCCACTTGAAGGGAACATATTTCTTGGTTAGCTCATTCATTGGGGCAGCAATGGTGCTAAAGTTCTTCACAAACTGACGGTAGAAACCAGCAAGGCCAAGAAAGCTTCATACTTGGCTTACATTTTGTGGAGGCATCCACTCACGGATGGCCTTGACCTTCTCCTCATCTACCTCCACACCTTGACCTAAAACAACAAAGCCAAGAAACACAACTTTTTGTGTACTTCTCCTTGTTAGCATATAATTTCTCCTCTCTTAGAACAGCAAGCACACACCGAATGTGTTCAACATGTTCATCCATAGTTTTACTATAACTCAGCATGTCATCAAAGTAAACAACCACAAACTTGCCAATGAACATTCTAAGCACATGATTCATCAATCTCATGAAGGTACTAGGTGCATTTGTCAATCCAAATGGCATATCTAACCAGATTTTGTTTTGAAAGTAGTTTTCCATTCATCACCCTCTCTCATTCTTATTTGGTGGTAGCCACTTCGCAAGTCAATTTTAGAAAAGATGGTGTCACCACTAAGTTCATCAAGCATATCATCAAGCCTTGGTATTGGGTGCCTATACCTCACGGTGATGTTGTTAATAGGCCTACAATCACAACACATTCGGGAAGATCCATATTTCTTTGGTACTAAAAGAACGGGTACAATACAAGGGGAGATACTTTCCCTTACATAACCTTTGTTTAGTAGGCCTTCAACTTGTCGTTGAATCTCATTGGTTTCCTCTGGGTTTGTGTGGTATGGTGGTCGGTTCGGCAATGGGGCTCCTGGTACCAAATCAATTTGGTGCTCAATGCCTCTTTGTGGTGGCAGCCCTCATGGTATCTTCTCGGGGAACACATCTTCATACCCCTGCAACATTTCAGCAACAACACTAGGAGTGGTGGAGGTTAATTCATTAGTAGAAAGAAAAATGTCCTTGTACAAAAGTACAAAGAACACGGAACTGGGTTCTCTCAACTCTCTCATGTCCCTTTTCCTAGCCATCATAACTAATCCCTGTTTTTCCCATGTCTTGGTCAATTTAAGCTGTGCTGTTTTATTTGGCTTTGGATTCGCTCGCTCACTATGTTGGTGGACGTCACTCAAGTGCTTCTCGCTCACTCTTTCTTTCTTTTTCAGATCATCCATCAATATTTCTTTGGGTGTCATAGGGAGCAAAGACATGCGCTCTCCCTCGTATTGGAATGATAGACGATTAGTACGGCCGCTGATTTGCACATCATGATCATACAATCAAGGTCTTCCCAACAGCAATTGGCATGCTTGCATTGGCACCACGTCACATTCCACTTGATATCTGTACTTCCCAATGGAAAACTGAACGGTGACAATGTTGCTTACTCAAAGTGTACCACAATCATTGAGCCATTGCATCTTATATGGACTTGGGTGCCTTCTTTGTTTCAGTCCCAACTTCTCTACCAAATCTGAACTTGCAATGTTGTTGCAACTTCCATTGTCAACAATAATTCTGCAAACCTTGTCCTTGATGGTGCCACGAGTGTGAAAAATATTATGTTGCTACCCTTTCTATTCTCTAGCTGCATTAACACTAAGCACACGACGAGAAACAAAGCAATCTCCCATGTCGGCCTGAATATCACAATCACTCTTCTCGTCCTCTTCATCCTCATGATCACCCAATGCTCCATTGTCTTCATGCTCACTCTCAGATTCCCATTCACCTTGTTCATTCACAAAGAGAACTTTCTTGTTTCGACATTCAGAAGAAATGTGACCATGCCCTTTGCACTTTCAACACTCAATATCTCGGCTTCGAGACGATGGTACAGCCGTGGGGTTAGAAGTAATTCCGGTAGCAGAAGGAGCACGCTTGTCAACATTCCTAGGAGACGGTGATGATGACGATGAAGCCGTTGTTCGCTGGGTGGTGGTAGGGTGTGAAGTATGCTGAAACTGAGAACCACCATGAGAGGCACTTGGCTGCGACCTTTGCCATGGTGTTGTGGTGCGGCTATGAGATATCCGTCCATGACCACCCCGCTGCACCTTCCTCTCCGTGCGCTTTGCTTGCTCCAAAATATCTTGTAGAGTGTTATAGGGAAACATCTCCACAAAATCTGAAATTTCATTGTTGAGACCATGCAGAAATCTTGCCATATTTGACTCCTCATCTTCATGAATACGAGAACGAACCAGCAACAATTCCATCTCTTTGTAGGACTCATCCACCGTGCGTGTACCCTTGCTGAGGCGCTGCAATCTATTTCGGAGATCTCTTTGATATTGCGACGGAACAAACCTTCGCCTCATGGCTTGTTTCATCTCTTCCCAAGTGTCAATGTGGTCACGGCCTAGCAGCAGCTG
The DNA here is from genome assembly GCF_003073215.2 of Triticum urartu. NCBI lineage: Eukaryota > Viridiplantae > Streptophyta > Magnoliopsida > Poales > Poaceae > Triticum > Triticum urartu. The sequence continues at coordinate 344,287,322 of NC_053027.1, read as the reverse complement.
ATTTTCTTGGAGTTGGTTCCACCTAGTGAGTGCGTAACCAGAAAACTCAACACAAGCAAGGTTGACTCTCTTTGGATCAGCAAGGTTATGGATACAAAAAATCTGATCACACTGCTCTTCCCAATCAAAATATGCATCGGGGTCTTCCTTTCCTGTGAACTTGGGGACGTGCAACTTGATTCTTGCCATGTCATCTCGATCATGATGTTCTGCACGACGCCCATCTTCAGCAGCACGACGGTATGGGACACCATCATAATCATCAAAACCATCTCCATGACCACGAGCAACACGCTCATGAGTGTCATAGTAGTGCCCACGAGGACCATGGCCTCGCCCTCGAAGTTGTCCTCCTCGCTGCCCTCCATGAGCAGCAGCACCATGCCCACGAGCAGCAGCCACATGTCCACCATGGCTGTTGTTATCATCCTCCAAGTCACCATCAACAGCAGCATGCACAGAATTCTCATCGCCAACTTCCTCAAGTGGATCAATAGGGTGTTGTCGGTGTCGAACCCTATCACCACCTGCTAGAGGACGCTCATGAAGCATCCTTTCAATGGCTTGGAGTAAGTTGTTCTCGAGTCGCTGCAGCTCGGCACGTGTGACCGGGGCATCTTCTTCCCCATGGTTTTCTCCATGAACACTCGATCTAGACCCTGCCATGTTAGTAAGGCCAAAAGTGGAATAGGATAATTTTGTGGAATCACAAAACCTCACCTCTTACTCACCAAAGTTCTTATGAGTTGACATCAGATTGTGCTTCTCCCGGATGTGTTAAAGCGATTGAAAGACAGGGATCAAAGAACTAGATTCGGTTTTTCGTGGATCTCGGTGGGGTAAACAAAAAGGGGCTTGTGCTGAAATCAAGTTGATGCAAACCAAGAAAATATGGGGATAGATATGCTGCACCTTTGCACCAAGATTGAAAAACACACAACACACAAGCTTCTGATTTTTTTTCTACCAAGCTGAAACTTTTGGATCTTGCACAACACTTTCTTTTTCTCTCTTAACTTTTTTTTCCACTCTCTTTTTTTCTCTCTTTGATTTTTTGCCACTTTTTTCTCTCTCTTTTTCCAAAGCACAACAACAAAATCTGAAAACAACTATGAAGATGAACTTGGTGTAGATCTAAAAGATGAAGAACATGAAAGGTATGCAACAACAAGATCTCAGCACCAACAAGGCTTGGATTTATTTTTGGTGGGGCTTTGGACTTCTAGGACAGAAAATATAGCATGAAAAACACTCGATCTAAAGGGATGATAGCAAGATAAACTTGGATAACAGATCCTACCGTGTCAACGAAGGCTCTGATGCCAGATGATAGGTGGGAACCCATTGAACGAGTTCACGCCCAAGGGTGGCCCGATATTCACGTCGTAGGATCGACTCGGGAGGGATAACTAGCTGCAATCAGTCGGGATAACTAGCTTTATACCTGCCAAGGTTGGATGCAACCCGTACGTTGGGGATGGCTGACCGAAGCTACAAGAACTCCAACCACTGTCCGAACAATCGCAGAACCACAAACCGGGACTAATCCACACAAAACGGCCGGAACCGTAGAGAACGAACTAGGAGGAACCAGAGGCTCCTTCTCGCGAATCCGAATGAACTCACAAGAGAAAAGGTAGCAAAATCTCTCGGATCTCTCTAGTAGTCTTGCTGCATAAGCTTGTAGCTGAATGGTTTGACAAAAGGTCCTCTAGAGGATGGGGGAGATGGGGTTTTATAGCAGGGACAACCCCCCTTAGCTAGGTGTGAAAATGGTTTCAAAAGTAAGCAGGTTTGCATGGCTTCCTTGGGTGAATAAGCAGTCAACTTTGGGAGTTGTTGCAGAGCTCCTCGGAAATTCGCGAAGTCTTAACAGCTTGGACACCTTCCACGAGAATGACTAGAACTTTTGACTCACAACTCCAAATGATGTGAGGTTTTTGCATTGGAAAGATAATTTGATGTAGCTTCTGTTGATGTACCCCTATGGCCCCGTGTCTCCATCATATGGGTGTGCCACACCAAAACATCAGAGGTAAAAACTGACAGCATCAGCTTCACTTGAAACTTGTTTTCTCCAAACTTGTTCCTCCAAAGCGGTTGCTTCAAGAGCTCATAGGTTGTTGGATTGATTCTGTGTTATACCTAAGTTCAACCAACAACAATGGAGATGAAAGCATAGTTGTGTCATCAAGGTTACAAGGTAAACTTAAGTTAGCGTTCACCTAGTGACTTATTTGTTTGGCGCGACTTCTTGTGATTGGACCTATAGTTGTTAGAGATTTGTCGATGGTTGTGGTGTCCTCATCACCTGCAATATTCAAAAAGGGTCTTCCAAGAATAATATACATAGTATTGTCCTCGGGAATATCAAGAATAACAAAGTCCGTTAAAATAGTAACGTTTGCAACTACAACAGGCACATCCTCACAAATACCGACAGATATAGGAGTTGATTTATCAGCCATTTGCAAAGATATTTCAATAGGTGTCAACTTATTCAAAACAAGTCTATTATATAAAGAGAGAGGCACAACACTAACACCGGCTCCAAGATCACATAAAGCAGTTTTAACATAGTTCTTTTAATGGAGCATGGTATAGTTGGTACTCCGGGATCTCCAAGTTTCTTTGGTATTCCTCCCTTAAAAGTGTAATTAGCAAGCATGGTGGAAATTTCAGCTTTTGGTATCTTTCTTTTATCAGTAACAATATCTTTCATGTACTAAGCATAAGGATTCAGTTTGAGCATATCAGTTAATCACATACGCAAAAAGATAGGTCTAATCATTTCAGCAAAGCGCTCAAAATCCTCATCATCCTTTTTCTTGGATGGGTTGGGAGGAAAAGGCTTGGGCTTCTGAACCCATGGTTCTCTTTCTTTACCATGTTTCCTAGCAACAAAGTCTCTTTTATCATAATGTTGGTTCTTTGATTGTGGGTTATCAAGATCAACAACAGGTTCAGCTTCTACATCATTATCATTGCTAGGTTGAGCATCATCATGAACATTATCATTAACATTACACTAGTTTCTTGTTCGTTACGAGATTGTGTTTCAGCATTATAAATAGAGATATCATTAGGATTCTCAGGTGTGTCAATAACAGGTTCAGTAGAAGCATGCAAAGTCCTATCGTTTTTCTTTTTCTTCCTCTTAGAAGGACTAGGTGCATCAATATCATTTCTTTGAGAATCTTGATCAATTCTCTTAGGATGGCCCTCAGGATACAAAGGTTCCTGAGTCATTTTACCACCTCTAGTCATAACTCTAACATGATTATAATTTTTCTTACAATTTAATTCATTGAGCAAATCATTCTGAGCTTTAAGTACTTGTTCTACTTGAGTGGTAACCATAGAAGCATGTTTACTAATGAGTTTAAGTTCACCTTTAACACTAGACATATAATCACCCAAGTGTTCAATCATATAAGCATTTTGTTTCAATTGTCTACCAAAATAAGCATTGAAGTCTTCTTGTTTAACCATAAAGTTATCAAATGCTACCTCTTGAGCACTGCGTTGGTTTTCCCCGAAGAGGAAGGGATGATGCAGCAAAGTAGCATAAATATTTCCCTCAGTTTTTGAGAACCAAGGTATCAATCCAGTAGGAGGCTACGCGCGAGTCCCTCGTACCTGCACAAAACAAATAAATCCTCACAACCAACGCGAATAGGGGTTGTCAATCCCTACACGGCCACTTACGAGAGTGAGATCTGATAGATATGATAAGATAATATTTTTGATATTTTTGTGATAAAGATGCAAAGTAAAATAAAGGCAAAGTAAAGAGCAAAGGAAATAACTAAGTAGTAGGAGATTAATATGATAAAGATAGACCCCGGGGCCATAGGTTTCACTAGTGGCTTCTCTTGAGAGCATAAGTATTCTACGGTGGGTGAACAAATTACTGTTGAGCAATTGACAGAATTGAGCTTAATTATGAGAATATCTAGGCATGATCATGTATATAGGCATCACGTCCGAGACAAGTAGACCGACTCCTGCCTGCATCTACTACTATTACTCCACTCATCGACTGCTATCCAGCATGCATCTATAGTATTAAGTTAAAAACAGAGTAACGTCTTAAGCAAGATGACATGATGTAGAGGGATAAACTCATGCAATCTGATGAAAACCCCATCTTGTTATCCTCGATGGCAACAATACAATACGTGCCTTGCTACCCCTGCTGTCACTGGGAAAGGACACCACAAGATTGAACCCAAAGCTAAGAACTTCTCCCATTGCAAGAAAGATGAATCTTGTAGGCCAAACCAAACTGATAATTCAAAGAGACTTGCAAAGATAACCAATCATACATAAAGGAATTGAGAGAAGATTCAAATATTGTTCATAGATAGACTTGATCATAAACCCACAGTTCATCGGTCTCAACAAACACACCGCAAAAAGAAGATTACATCGAATAGTTCTCCACAAGAGAGGGGGAGAACACTGTATTTAGATCCAAAAAGAGAGAAGAAGCCATCTAGCTAATAACTATGGACCCGTAGGTCTGAGGTAAACTACTCACACTTCATTGGAGGGGCTATGGTGTTGATGAAGAAGCCCTCCGTGATTGATGCCCCCTCCGGCGGAGCTCCGGAACAGGCCCCAAAATGGGATCTCGTGGATACAGAAAGTTGCGGCAGTGGAATTAGGTTTTTGGCTCCGTATCTGATCGTTTGGGTGTACGTAGGTATATATAGGAGGAAGGACTACGTCAGTGGAGCAACAGGAGGCCCACGAGGGTGGAGGGCGCGCTTGGGGGGTATGCGTGCCCCCTACCTCGTGGCCTCCTCTTTTGTGTCTTGACGTAGGGTCCAAGTCTCCCGGGTCTTGTTTGTTGAGAAAATCACGTTCCCGAAGGTTTCATTCCGTTTGGACTCCGTTTGATATTCCTTTTCTTCGAAACGCTAAAAATAGGCAAAAAACAACAATTATGAGCTGGGCCTCCGGTTAATAGGTTAGTCCCAAAAATATTATAAAAGTGGATAATAAAGCCCAATAATGTCCAAAACAGTAGATAATATAGCATGGAGCAATCAAAAATTATAGATACGTTGGAGACGTATCATCAAACTCATCCAAACTTTGTCTAGCAAACTTAGTAGGAGGGATTTCAGTTTTATCATATCTATAAAGAGAATTTACCTTTACCACCTGTGTCGGGTTATCAAGACTATGTATTTGTTCAATAGGTGATGGATTAAAACCATATATTTCTTCAACGCGTGGTAAATTAAGACCATGTATCTCTTCAATAGGAGGTAAATTCTTAACATCTTCAACTTTAACACCCTTTTCTTTCATGGATTTCTTTGCCTCTTGAATATCTTCAGGACTGAGAAATAAAAACCCTCTTTTCTTCGGAGTTGGTTTAGGAATAGGCTCAGGAGCTGGCTTAGGAAGTGTCCAATTATTTTCATTTGTCAACATATTATTCAATATAATTTCGGCTTCATCCAGTGTTCTTTCCCTGAAAACAGAACCAGTACAACTATCCAGGTTGTCTCTGGAAGCATCGGTTAGTCCATTATAAAAGATATCAAGTTTTTCATTTTTCTTAAGAGGATGATCAGGCAAAGCATTAAGTAATTGGAGAAGCCTCCCCCAAGCTTGTGGGAGACTCTCTTCTGCAATTTGCACAAATTTATATATATACCTTAAGGCGGCATGTTTCTTATGAGCAGGGAAATATTTAGCAGAGAAGTAATAAATAATACCCTGGGGACTACGCACACAACCAGGATCAAGAGAATTAAACCATATCTTAGCATCACCCTTTAATGAGAACGGAAATATTTTAAGGATATAAAAGTAGCGAGTTATCTCATCAATAGTGAACATGGTGGCTATATCATTTAATTTAGTAAGATGTGCCACAACAGTTTCAGATTCATAGCCATAAAAAGGATCAGATTCAACAAAGGTAATTATATCAGGATCAATAGAGAATTCATAATCCTTATCAGTAACAAAGATAGGTGAAGTAGCATAAGCAGGATCATATTTCATTCTAGCATTCAGAGTTTTTTGTATAAGCTTAGCTAATAATTTCTTAAGATCACTTCTATCATTGCATGCAAGACAGTCTCTTTTAGTTTCTTCATCCATAACATAACCCTCAGGCACAACAGGAAATTCATATTTATTAGGAGAGCTTTCATCATCACTTTCATCAATATTATCAGTTTGAACAATTTCATTCTCTCTAGCGTTAGCAAGTTGTTCATCAAGAAATTCACCAAGTGGCACAGTAGTATCAAGCATTGAAGTAGTTTCATCATAAGTATCATGCATAGCAGAATTCGCATCATCAATAATATGCGACATATCAGAATTAATAACAAAAGCAGGTTTAGGTGTCGCAAGCTTACTCAAAATAGAAGGTGAATCAAGTGTAGAGCTAGATGGCAGTTCCTTACCTCCCCTCGTAGTTGAAGGATAAATTTTTGTTTTTGCGTCTTTAAAGTTCTTCATAATGATAAGCAGATATAAATCCCAATTGACTCAAAGAATAGAGCTATGCTCCCCGGCAACAGCGCCAGAAAATAGTCTTGATAACCCACAAGTATAGGGGATCGCAACAGTTTTCGAGGGTAGAGTATTCAACCCAAATTTATTGATTCGACACAAGCGGAGCCAAATAATATTCTCAAGTATTAGTAGCTGAGTTTTCAATTCAACCACCTCTGGGTAACTTAATATCTGCAGCAAAGTGTTTAGTAGAAAAGTAAGATGATAGTAGTGGTAACGGTGGTAAAAGGTAATGGTAGAAAATGTAATATTTTTGGTATTTTGTAGTGATGATAACAATAGCAACGGAAAAGTAAAAAAGCAAAGAACAATATATAGAAAGCTCGTAGGCAATGGATCGGTGATAGAGAATTATGTCGGATGTGGTTCATCATGTAAAAGTTATAACATAGGGTGACACAGAACTAGCTCCAATTCGTCAATGTAATGTAGGCATGTATTCCGAATATAGTCATACGTGCTTATGGAAAAGAATTTGCATGACATCTTTTGTCCTACCCTCCCGTGGCAGCGGGGTCCTATTGGAAACTAAGGGATATTAAGGCCTCCTTTTAATAGAGTACCAGACCAAAGCATTAACACATAGTGAATACATGAACTCCTCAAACTACAGTCATCACAGGGAGTGGTCCCGACTATTGTTACTTCAGGGTTGCCGGATCATAACATACAGTAGGTGACTATAGACTTGCAAGATAGGATCAAGAACTCACATATATTCATGAAAACATAATAGGTTCAGATCTGAAATCATGGCACTCGGGCCCTAGTGACAAGCATTAAGCATAGCAAAGTCATAGCAACATCATTCTTAGAACATAGTGGATACTAGGAATCAAACCCTAACAAAACTAACTCGATTACATGATAAATCTCATCCAACCCATCACCGTCCAGCAAGCCTACAATGGAATTACTCACGCACGGTGGTGAGCATCATGAAATTGGTGATGGAGGATGGTTGATGATGACGACGGTGACAGATTCCCCTCTCCGGAGCCCCGAACGGACTCCAGATCAGCCCTCCCGAGAGAGTTTAGGCTTGGCGGCGGCTCCGTATCGTAAAACGCGATGAATCCTTCTCCCTGATTTTTTTCTCACCGAACACGAATATATGGAGTTGGAGTTGAGGTCGGTGGAGCTCCAGGGGGCCCACGAGGCAGGGGGGCGCGCCCCCCACCCTCGTGGCTTGGGTATGGGCCCCTAGCCTTGATTTTTTATATATTCCAAAATAATTCTGTGTTGATTTTCAGGTCATTCCGAGAACTTTTATTTCTGCACAAAAATAACACCATGGCAATTCTGCAGAAAACAGTGTCATTCTGGGTTAGTTCCATTCAAATCATGCAAGTTAGAGTCCAAAACAAGGGCAAAAGTGTTTGGAAAAGTAGATAGGACAGAGACGTATCATGGCCACGTCCGAATAGGTACACTACTGGGTTAACATCAGAAGTGCTGATGAGGTATCACCCTCGGCACTCGATAGTAACTCTGCAGAGTCATACAATTAAGGGGGTGCTGTGTGGTGTCGGGGCCTAGACGTCAATCACGTTGATCGAGTCATAGAACGTAAAACGGGGCAACTGGGACAAGGTGGGGGTCAGTGATGGATCTCTAACCAACCTATACTGAGCAGTTTAGAATAAGCAGGTAAGGTATGAAAGAATGTAACAAAAACAGTATCAGTTCTAATGCAGGCATGAGAGGGAAAGAAATAGGTGATATCGGAATGCTCAAGGGGGGTTTGCTTATCTCGAAGCTCTACTGAAAAGGAAGAAGTGTACACACTATGATTTTTATATTAGTTTCCTAATATTTAAACATTTTCTAGAATTTTTGCGATTATTTTAAATTCGAAATTAAATAGACAAAAGTTATGTGTACACACTGTGATTTAGCCATAGTGGATTACAAGTGGGGTTAGTGGGCCCTGTTGACCGCCCGGTCAACATCCAGTCAGCAGTCAAATAGTTTGACTGTTGACTTGGTCAAATTGACAGGGGGCCCATGTCATAGAGTGCTAGTTTAAGACAATTTAATTATTTTACTCAACTAATAAAGGGGGGTCCACATGTTATTGCCATAGAGGCAAAAGTATTTTAACTAACTTAATTAGGGGTGGAGGGGTTAGTATTGACGGTGGTTAGCCCCAAAATACAAAAAAGGTCCAGCTCACACACACACCTACACACACACATGCTCACGCACACACGGCCATGGCCACCATGGCCAGCAGCAGCATAGAGCAGCAGTAGTGTAGAGCAGCAACAACGACAACTAGCAAGGGAAACAGCGCATAGCAGCAACAGCGCCTAGTAGCAGTAGTAGCAAGCAGAGCAGTGCTACCTCTTGAGCACTGCGTTGGTTTTCCCCGAAGAGTAAGGGATGATGCAGCAAAGTAGCTTAAGTATTTACCTCGGTTTTTGAGAACCAAGGTATCAATCCTGTAGGAGGCTACGCGCGAGTCCCTCGTACCTGCACAAAACAAATAAATCCTCGCAACGAACGCGAATAGGGGTTGTCAATCCCTACACGACCACTTACGAGAGTGAGATCTGATAGATATGATAAGATAATATTTTTGGTATTTTTGTGATAAAGATGCAAAGTAAAATAAAGGCAAAGTAAAAAAAAGAAAAGGAAATAACTAAGTAGTAGGAGATTAATATGATAAAGATAGACCTAGGGGCCAAAGGTTTCACTAGTGGCTTCTCTCGAGAGCATAAGTATTCTACAGTGGGTGAGCAAATTACTGTTGAGCAATTGACATAATTAAGCATAGTTATGAGAATATCTAGCTATGATCATGTATCTAGGCGTCACGTCCGAGACAAGTAGACCGACTCCTGCCTGCATCTACTACTTTTACTCCACTCATCGACCGCTATCCAGCATGCATCTATAGTATTAAGTTAAAAAGAGAGTAATGCCTTAAGCAAGATGACATGATGTAGAGGGATAAACTCATGCAATATGATGAAAACCCCATCTTGTTATCCTCGATGGCAACAATACAATACATGCCTTGCTGCCCTGCTGTCACTTGGAAAGGACACCGCAATATTGAACCCAAAGCTAAGCACATCTCCCATTGTAAGAAATATGAATCTAGTAGGCCAAACCAAACTGATAATTCGAAGAGACTTGCAAAGATAACCAATCATACATAAAAGAATTCAGAGAAGATTCAAATATTGTTCATAGATAGACTTGATCATAAACCCACAATTCATCGGTCTCAACAAACACACCGCAAAAAGAAGATTACATCGAATAGTTCTCCACAAGAGAGGGGGAGAACATTGTAAGGTCCAAAAAGAGAGAAGAAGCCATCTAGGTAATAACTATGGACCCGTAGGACTGAGGTAAACTACTCACACTTCATCGGAGGGGCTATGGTGTTGATGTAGAAGCCCTCCGTGATAGATGCCCCCTCCGGCGGAGCTCCGGAACAGGCCCCAAGATGGGATCTCGTGGATACAGAAAGTTGCGGCAGTGGAATTAGGTTTTTGGCTCCGTATCTGATCGTTTGGGTGTACGTAGGTATATATAGGAGGAAGGAGTACGTCGGTGGAGCAACAGGGGGCCCACGAGGGTGGAGGGCGCACCTGGGGGGTAGGCGTGCCCCCTACCTCGTGGCCTCCTCTTTTGTGTCTTGACGTAGGGTCCAAGTCTCCTGGGTCTTGTTTGTTGAGAAAATCATGTTCCCAAAGGTTTCATTCCGTTTGGACTTCGTTTGATATTCCTTTTCTTCGAAACCCTAAAAACAGGCAAAAAACAGCAATTCTGGGATGGGCCTCCAGTTAATAGGTTAGTCCAGGAAGGAAGGTTAGTCCATTCCGATAGGATCCCTCTCCTAGGCTCCCCCTAGGCGATCACCGCCGGTGGACACTCCTGGGCTCCCCCTAGGCGATCACCGCCGGTGGCCACTCCGGCCCCGGCGGCCACCCTTCTTACCGCCGGTTGCCACTCCGGCGTCGGTGGCCACTGCCCTCCTGGCACTTGTCACCCCGAGGGTGGCAGCCACCAACCAAACTCTGGTTTCTTTGTGGGAAGAGTTGTTGCTACGATGGCCATGGATCCCCCTTCACTCAACTTTGCTCGAGGTAAAGATTTTCAACTCTCTATGAGGCAAAAGTTTGGTCATCCAGTGGTGTTTTCGCCTAGTTTTCATCAACATGAGTTCACTTTGGTGGTTTCCTTCTACCATGCTCGCTTTCGGTTGGATTGTCACACGGTTAGTATCATGTTGCAAGCATGTTTTGGCGGTTATCCTCAAGGTTTCCGTGTGCTTCACCTCAAGGATAGAGCGTTCAAGTTCTCTGTTGCCTCAAAAGCAGTGGGTTTTGAGATCTATAATCATGGCCGGGTAGTTGAAAAGGATCTTGAGTTAGTTTTCAATCTTTGGGGTTTTGGAGGACCTAATTGGCTACATGAAGAACAACTTTTCTATCGTGAGGAAGAAGCATCTTGGACTAGAGTCGCTAGGGGATCGCGTCCGCGATCAGTCACCGGCAGAGTCTCCGGCGATCAACTCCGACAGTCAGTTTTTGCTCATCTGGCGAATATTCCGACCACCAGTAATAATGTGGCCACAGACTTTAATGTGCCCTTAATGCCCAACATTACCCCCTCAGGAGAGGATCACGCAGTGACTGCAGCGGGCGGGAATCTGGGTCATTCAAATAACTCGTTTCAATGCTATGCGTGTGGCGAGATGGGCCACTTTGCTCGGGAGTGTCACGACATTCGCCTTCCTGGGCTCTACCCTTCTCTGAGGTTTGCTACTTTCCCCAGCCCACCAAATGAGGCCTGGGACTTGTATGCGGTCCAGGACTGGTTTAAGTCCATTGGCCAGGCCCGCGACCCTTCGCTAGTTTCCTCTTTTCGCGAGCTATGTATGGGATCTTTTCCTAATTTTCAGCCTCGTCATGCACTTGCCTCCTCAACTTCTCCGCACTGCTCCTCTGTTTCACCACATTGCTCAAACTCTGCTCCCTTCACCTTGAGCTTGACTCCGTCGGCGAGTGCTCGTTCTGCGGCTCCGATGGCCAACATTCCGATCGACCCGCGTCCTTTTGTGCCACATGGCTTCGACATTCAGCAGGTCGCTGGCTGCAATGGGGTGGCTAGGGTGGTGTTGCCGCAGCGTCCTCGTCGCCATGAAGATTGGGCGATTACGACCATCCATCCTCTCCTAGCCGATGCTCCATTCCCCAATGTAAGAGATGTTCTTGAGGAGTTTATTGTTGAACATAGGCAGTTGGGGTTAAGAGACATTCAGCGCTGCCCGTTCAGAGAAGCCTATGTTCGGCTCACGAGGGTTAGGGTTAGGGACAGGGATAAGTTGGTGCTAGATAGTCCTCATGAATTTGGTGATGTGTTTATTACTGTTGTGAAGCATGATGAGGGCAGAAACCATAGGAGAGTTCACTTCAATAGAACTGTTTGGTTTCTTATGACGGGAGTTCCGTTTGATTTCCGTAACACTGAAGATTTGGCCTGTGCTATCAGCAAGTTTGGTCGCATGATATCCTGGGACAAGGAGGACGATCACATGGGGCGTATTGTAGTCAAGGCAAGAGTTATGAACTTAGATATCATCCCAAAAAGTATGCGTTGGTCTGAAGGGGATGAATTTGAGGAAGATGGCTGGTCTTCCTCCATTGAAGTGCTGGCAAGTGAGCTCCTAGGTGGACGCCCTGCAGATGAGGATCCTATCCCTCCTGCCAATGTGGACCTACATGCTTTACCTGAAGATGCTGAGCCTGCTCATGATTTTCATGATAATGCTGTCAACAACAATGATATGGATGTTCAGATTGCAGAGAATTGGGATAACTGGGAGGAGAATCAGCAGAATCACCAGAATGCTGATCTTGAGGATCTATTGGATGCTGTGCAGCGGGAAGAAATGGCCTGGGCAGATGGGGAAGAACTTCTTCCTGCACCTAGCAATAGTAGTTTATCTTCAGACATGTCTTTCTCTGAAGGAGACAACACAAATATGCTTTTGCCCTCTGTTGCAGTGGAGATTATTCCTCCTAGGGATGCAATGCCTGCTATTCTTCACCCCCTGCCACGGTGCTTGCTAATGGGCTGCATAACATAATTCAAGCCTATCAGTCAGATGATGAGGAACCTCCTTTATTGCAAGAGAACATCCAGGATGATGCTTTGGTTGGTGCTATTTTGCATGATCAAGTTCATGCACAGGTTGTTGCAAACCAACTACAACATGTTTCTTCCACTTCTCATGAAAAAATGCTCTTGCTGATGTCTCTGCATCTATTGTTGTGGATCCTGCCCCACATGTACTGCTGGAAGTTACATTGGAGCCTGCTTTGGTTTCTGTTCCATCTTTGGATGCTGTGTTAACTGTTGAGCAAACTAAACCTTCACTTGCTAGTGGATCTTCAAATGAAGTCTTGGCCTGCAGTCTTGAACATGTTAACACTGCTAGAGGAAGCTTGTAGCCAGTGGAGAACCTTGAGGATCTTTAGTCAGGGCTCCACGGTAATTGGGTTAATCAAACAAATGAACACTTTAGCATGGTACCTTATCTTCTTGGTTTGAAAAGTATTCAGGTGGTTGTTGCTTCTAACAATGATCATTCTGTTTCTGAAGAAGGCATGCTACTGTGGAAACATCACTATAAAGAGCAATCTTTGGAAAGCAGGAGCTCTTTCTCTACCAACATTCCTGTAAGTTGGTTTAACTTTATTGTTCACCTGCTTCTGTCCCTTGATAAGTTTGCCTGGACTGTCAATATGTTAAAATCTAGAATGTGGGAACTGTTCACTACTGTGGAGAATATGGATCAAGCAATTATGTTTCACATACCTGACAAGTGTCCTAGCTCTCATGCACCTATTTGTCAGGTCATGGAGGAAGGTACCCAGGTCAAGGGCAAAGAAAATATTGGAGTGGCTGCCAATATGCAGGATGCGGAGTCTCAGGCACTGCTGCAGCCTTTTGGACAAGATAACTTGAGGAAGAGAAGAAATGGAAAGGCTCCACTAGTGGAAACACAGGTAAGGAGAAGTGATAGAATTAAGAAAGACAATGCTGGTTACAAGAGAAACTCCTGCTCTAATAATAATTGTCTACCTTGCAATGTTGTCCCTCACATCATACAAAAATCAGTTGTTAAAAACCTCACTGCCTCTTTCTGTAAGGTTGCTGAGGGGGAGCTGGAGGACAAGCTGGCCAAGAAGCCCAAGAGAAGGCAAGAGGAAGTTTTGGACAAGGTGCCCTTAGCCAAAGGAGAAGGACATACCTCCAACTCTTCATAATGTTTATGTCCCTTAATTGGAGTACTGTGTGGAGGGTGTGTGTATGTGGTTTCACACCTAGTTTGGAACTGCTTTTGAATGATGTAAGACTGGGATATTGGCACTTTATGAATCCTGTATGTATGGTGATGTACTCTCTTATTAGTACCTCTATGCTTTATGATTGGGTGCTTTGCTAGATATGTGCTGTGCTATGGATCAGGGCATTGTGCAAGTTTCTTTAATGTTTGGATGATCAAGTGCTAGTGCTTGACCTCTGGTACAAAATAATTATATGTTCCCATGAATAACACAAAGAGAAGCTGGGATATTCTCAATTGAACATTAGAGGTATAAATTCTGAGGACAAATGGTTGGCCTTAAGGCAGAAAATTGATGAGAGTGACTGCAATATTTTGTGTCTTCAAGAAACCAAGAGAGAGACTTTTGACACAACTTACATAAAAAAATTCTGCCCTTCCAGACTTACATAAAAAATTGCTTTCCTGCCCTCTATTGGAGCTTTTGGGGGTCTCCTTGTGGCTTGGATTGGCTCTCAGTTCTCTGGGGAAGTCATTGCACAAAATATATTTTCACTTTCAATACAATTTACCAGTCTGCTCTCTAATCAGTCTTGGATTCTTTCTAATATTTGTGGGCCATGTGACCCACAAGACAAAATTGAGTTTATTAACTGGTTCCTGAATATTCACATGCCTGATGATGTTGACTGGATTCTAATGGGAGACTTCAACCTTATGAGGGCACCATCAGATAGGAACAGACCTGGTGGAGATGTAAATGATATGCTTATGTTTAATGAGGCAATCAGTAATCAAGGTTTAGTTGAATTACCTTTGCATGGCAGAAAGTTCAGCTGGAGTAACATGCAGCATGATCCTCTGTTGGTAAAACTTGATTGGTTTTTCACTTCTGCTACTTGGATGACTACTTTTCCAAACACAATTGTGCTACCTCTTGCGAAGCCTATATCAGATCATCTGCCCTTTGTAATAAAAGTTGGTACTTCTATCCCAAAGGCAAGAGTGTTCAGGTTTGAAAACTATTGGCTCCAACATTCTGACTTCAAGCAGGTAGTTGCCAATGCTTGGAATATTCCAGTTGGAAATCTTGATGCTGTCAAAACTTTGAATGCCAAGTTTAAAAACTTAAGAAGAGCTTTGAAATTGTGGGCTAAATCCTTGTCATGTCTGAAAACTCAATTTGCAAAGCTAAATGAGCTCATCTACCTGTGGGATCTCTTTGAAGAATTTAGAGAGTTGGACATTCAGGAATGGAATTGCAGGGCTATTCTTAAAGAGCATCTGCTTATTTTGTTGAGGAATCAAAAGATTTATTGGAAGCAAAGAGGGAAAATCAAGGGGGTGAAGTTTGGAGATGAGAACACAAATTTTTTCACACTAAAGCCTCGATTAACTACAGGCATAATCATATTGCTATTCTCCAAAATGATGACCAAGTTGAGGTATCTGATCATGCTGGGAAAGCTGCAATACTATTGGAAACATACAAAAAAGACTGGGCACATCTCAAAAAACCTCAATGCATTTTGATCTAGTTTCCTTATTTGGGCAGAGACAAAATTCAGATATTTTTGATAAACTTGAATTACCTTTTACTGAAGAGGAAATTGATGCTGTGGTCAAAGATCTTCCAAAGGACAAATCACCAGGCCCTGATGGTTTTAACAATAAATACTTCATACATTACCCTCATTCCAAAAGGGAGTACTCCCTTGACAGCAAATGATTTTAGGCCAATCTCTTTACTAAATTGTTTTCTGAAGCTTGTCACTAAGCTGCTGGCAAACAGGTTGCAGAAGGTGATTCTCAAGTTGGTTCACATCAACCAATATGGTTTTCTTAAAGAAATATCTATACATGATTGTTTGGGTTGGGCATATGAATATCTACACCAATGTCATAAGTCTAAAGATGAAATTATTGTACTTAAACTGGACTTTGAAAAGGCTTTTGACACAATTGAGCACCAGGCAATGCTGGATATTTTAAAGGCCAAAGGTTTTGGGGACAGATGGATTTCATGGATCAAAATGCTCTCACTTCTGCTACATCTGCTATCTTGCTAAATGGTGTCCCTGGAAAAAAGTTTTATTGTCTTAGAGGTGTCAGGCAGGGGGACCCTCTACCCCCTCTCCTGTTTGTGCTTGTTGTAGACCTTCTTCAGTCAGTTCTCAATAAGGCAATGCAACTGGGATTGTTATCTGCTTCCTTGCAAGTGGAGTCATGCCCTGACTTTCCAATTGTCCAGTATGCTGATGACACCTTGGTTATTCTACAAGCAGATGCCAAGCAACTACATTGCCTCAAAGCACTCCTCAATACTTTTGCAGGTGCCACTGGCCTTAAAGTAAACTACAATAAATCCAGTATGATTCCAATAAATGTGTCAGAAGAGAAGGTGGAGATTTTGATAAATACTTTTCATTACAAGAACGAATCTTTTCCAATCCAATATTTGGGAGCACCCTTAGGCCTTCATAAGCCTACTGTTGAGAAATGTTTCCCTCTTGTCACAAGAATGCAAAGGAAACTTGTGGGTTTGTCCTCCTTTATGACAATGGCTGGAAGATTGCTGTTGGAAAAATCTTTCCTAAATTCATTGTTGATCTATCTCATGGGATGCCTTGATGTGCATGTCACCATCAAAACCCAAGCCATAAAGTATTTGAGACATTTCCTGTGGAGAGGCCCTGGTCTAGAGGACCACAGACCTGCCATGGTGGCATGGAGCACTGTGTGTAGACCTAAAAATCAGGGAGGTTTGGGAGTCATGGATATCTTTGTTCAGAATAAGGCCCTACTACTTAAGAATCTGCACAAGTTCTATAACAGACACAATATTCCCGGGGTCAACTTGATCTTGGAATCATATTACAACAATGATGCACTGCCTGGTAATAGATGGATTGGATCATTTTGGTGGAAGGCAAACCTTAAGCTTATTGATAATTATAAGTCTTTGGCCAGATGCAATATAGGTGATGGCGAGAGTGCTTTATTTTGGACTGATCTTTGGCACTCAGCTTGTTTGCAAGACATGTTCCCTCATTTATTCTCTTTTGTGAAGAACAAGGATGCTAATGTCCACACCTTTCTCCAAGCAGAATACTTAGAGGATCTATTCCATCTACCCCTAACTATGCAAGCTTTCCAGGAATTTGAGGCTATGGAGGACATTTGTATTGCTTTAAGGGCTTCTGATGCACTAGATTGCACTGACACTTGGAGTTACATTTGGGGAAATGAACAATTCTCAGTTGCTAAAGCATATAAAGTTATGATGGGAGTTAAAATTGTGCCACAACAGTTCCATTGGATCTAGAATAGCTCCTGTCAGCCAAAACACAAGGTGTTGTTTTGGAGACTACTTCATGACAGGCTCAATACTAGAAATCTTCTGAGAAGGAAAACTTTTCATTTGGCCAACTACAACTGTGCTGTCAATACTTGTCCACAGGAAGAAACTCTTCAGCAATTTTTCTGGACCTGTCCTTTTGTAGCTCAATGTTGGGACTTGATTTGCCCTTCAAGACAGGCAAATGTCTCAATTCTGGAAGCTTTTCTTGATCTCAAACGGAAGCTTCAGGTGCCTTTTTTCATGGAAAAAATCATCCTTGCTTCTTGGGCTATCGGGATCTCAAGGAACAATTTGATCTTCCAAGCCATTCAACCTAGCATTCAGAGGTGGAAACCTATCTTCCTGGAGGAGCTCAACCTTCTAAGATTTAGAATTAAGAAGAGATATACTGGAGCCTACTATTCTTGGCTTGACTTTCTTGTGCTGTAATCCTAGTTCCTAGTTTTCTCTCTAGTTTTTTCCTTTTTTTGCTTTCCTGGCTTATCTCAAGCCTTATGTATAGTTGAACCTCTTTGTCTTTTTTTACCCTATAATAATAAAAATTGCAGTGGGGGTTTTTCCCTACTGTGTACAGTCAGAAAAATAGGTTAGTCCCAAAAATAATATAAAAGCGGATAATAAAGCCCAATAATGTCCAAAACAGTAGATAACATAGCATGGAGCAATAAAAAATTATAGATACGTTGGAGACGTATCATCAAACTCATCCAAACATTGGCTAGCAAACTTAGTAGGAGGGATTTCAGCTTTATCATATCTATAGAGAGAATTTAACTTTACCACCTTTGTCTGGTTATCAATACCATGTGTTTATTCAATAGGTGATGGATTAAAACCATATATTTCTTCAACATGCAGTAAATTAAGACCATGTATCTCTTCAATAGGAGGTAAATTCTTAACATCTTCAGCTTTAACACCCTTTTCTTTCATGGATTTCTTTGCCTCTTGAATATCTTCAGGACTGAGAAATAAAAGACCTCTTTTCTTCGGAGTTGGTTTAGGAATAGGCTCAGGAGTTGGCTCAGGAAGTTTCCAATTATTTTCATTTTTCAACATATTATTCAATATAATTTCAGCTTCATCCGGTGTTCTTTCCCTGAAAACAGAACCAGCACAACTATCCAGGTTGTCTCTAGAAGCATCGGTTAGTCCATTATAAAAGATATCAAGTATTTCATTTTTCTTAAGAGGATGATCAGGCAAAGCATTAAGTAATTGGAGAAACCTCCCCCAAGCTTGTGGGAGACTCTTTTCTTCAATTTGCACAAAATTCTATATATATACCGTAAGGAAGCTTGTTTCTTATGAGCAGGGAAATATTTAGCCAAGAAGTAATAAATCATATCCTGGGGACTACGCACACAACCATATCTTAGCATCACCCTTTAATGAGAATGGAACTATTTTAAGGATATAAAAGTAGCGAGTTATTTCATCATTAGTGAACAGGGTGGCTATATCATTTAATTTAGTAAGATGTGCCACAACAGTTTCAGGTTCATAACCATAAAAAGGATCAGATTCAACCAAAGTAATTACATCAGGATCAATAGAGAATTCATAATCCTTATCAGTAACAAAGATAGGTGAAGTAGCATAAGCAGGATCATATTTCATTCTAGCATTCAGAGTTTTTTGTTTAAGCTTAGCTAATAATTTCTTAAGATCACTTCTATCATTGCATGCAAGAAAGTCTTTTTTAGTTTCTTCATCCATAACATAACCCTCAGGCACAACAGGCAATCCATATTTATTAGGAGAGCCTTCATCATCACTTTCATCAATATTATCAGTTTCAATAATTTCATTCTCTCTAGCCTTATCAAGTTGTTCATCAAGAAATTCACCAAGTGGCACAGTAGTATCAAGCATTGAAGTAGTGTCAGCATAAGTATCATGCATAGCAGAAGTGGCATCATCAATAATATGTGACATATCAGAGTTAATAGCAGAAGCAGGTTTAGGTGTCGCAAGCTTACTCAAAACAGAAGGTGAATCAAGTGCAGAGCTAGATGACAGTTCCTTACCTCCCCTCATAGTTGAAGGATACATTTTTTTCTGCGTCTTTCAAGTTCTTCATAATGATAAGCAGATATAAATCCCATGTAACATCCCAAATTTTCAATTTGGTATGTTATACACTAGATCATCATGCATATCATATTTCTTGCATTTTGGTTGATCCTAGAAATTTCACGCAACTCAAGGACCCATGGAGAGAGTTGGAGATTTCGTTATTTCCATATTTGAGTTCTCTCAAATTTTGGAAAAGAGGATCCTTTGATTTATTTTATTTCATCTTCAATTATTTTTCCAATATCAAAAATATGAGAGAGGGAATAATATGACCTTCCCAAAGTTAGGAAAAATGAAGATTTAATAAATAAATCAAATTTTGGTTTCGGTGTTTGTTTGCTTTTTCTTTGGATAGGGAAAAATGCGTGTTTTCAAAAATTGCATTCTATGTCCGGAGTAAAGTTCATTTTGTTCGACTCATTTTTAGGAGTCGGGGAAAATTTACTTTAGGAATTTTGGAGCCCGTTTGGTTTTCTTTTTCTTTGTTTTTCTGCGCGCGAAACTATTTAAAAAAGAACTCCCGCAGGCCAGCCGGGCCAAGGCCCAGCCAGCCAGGCCGCCGCCGCCCCAGCGCCCAGCACGCCAGCCGCCGCCCCGCCCTAGGCCGAGTCCTAGAAGGACCCTAGGCCGGCGCCCCCCTTGCCCCTTGCCCAAGCATCTACCCCCTCCCCCTCCTAGTATATATACCCCAAGACCCCCCCCCTCACCTCACACCAAAACCCCAAGCCCCTCTCCACCTCAAGCCGCCGCCGCCTATAGCCGCCGCCGCCTAACCGCCCCCGCCTAGACGCAGCCACCACCGCCGCCGCCGCCCTAGCCGCCGCGCCGCCTAGCCGCCGCCGCCTTGGCACCCACCCGCCGCCGGAGCCCCTCGCCGGAGCACCGTCGAGGTAGCCGCGCCACCCTACCCTCGCCTCGGTTCGGTTTTTATTTTTGAAACCGTTCCGGTTCTTTTCTTTTCTTCCGGTTTTTGTTTCGGCTTTCTTCCGAAACCCTAGATCAGTTTTCCGTTTCTTTTTCGGTTTCTTTTCCGAAAACCCTAGATCGGTTTTCGATCTTCTTTCGGACCGTTCGTCTCAACGAACGTGATCACCGATTTTTCTTGGTTAACGAACGTCCGTTCGTTTAACCGTTCTTCGTTTTCTTTCTCGTCAGATTTATTCCGCGTCTTTTCCGCGATCGCGATCTCAGATCCGATCTTCGTTCTAGTCTTTCTTCCCGCTCGTTTATCGGAATCAGGTGATTCAAGCGCTTGGAGTTTCGTTTCGAAACCGCCGTTCCATCTAATCAACTTAAACAAGTTTTTTCTACGGTAAAATTTGACCTAGTTTCAACTTGCTAGAACCGAGTTGTTTTCTTCCGCCGTTTGTTTTCCGTTTCTTTGTTCGGTTCGTTCTTTCTTTGCAACCGGAGTTCTTAAGTTGAACTTTCTAGTTCGTTCTCTTGTTCGAGTTTTACCTGTGCATTAGATGATTACTTATCGTATGCTTGTTGTTTGTCTACGATAGATCACCCGGATTGCGCCGCTTGTTACTTCGATTCCCTAGGTCTCGCGGATCATCAGCAAGGCAAGTAACACTTTGATCATACCTTTTCTACAACCCATGTTTTATTGCATTAGATCAATCCTCTCACATTGCATGATTAGGATCTAATTAAATTGAGGGACGGGAAGTAGATGAGGTAGTAACTATCACCTGTATTACTATGAAACCTTTGGGAGTTACTTCTACGTTTGCTTATTATGCCATGCTATGCTAGTAGACGTGGATTGGGTGAGTGATATCCATGACAGATGTGAGTTGATAATTTTAATGGTTTATCTAAGGTGGCAACTTGAACACACATCTGGGTGGATAGAGGCACCTGATGTCTATCAGGACTTGCCTGTTTTTATTTTGGACCGCCACCCAGGCTCAAAGGGATCATAAGGTCTTTCATGCTAGAAACTTCCGTGTGCAGCCACAAGCCATTATGGGCTCTGGCATAATTGACTAAGTTGTGCGAACTCTTACAGTGGTAGACTAGCAGATGTAGGGGATGTAGGTGTACCGGTCTACCCGATCGTAAGGTGCTAGCGCTTCTGAAAGGCTATGTCTCGGTCATCCGTTTCTCAAACACCATGTAGTGCGAGAAATCCAACGGAGGCGATCGAGTCTTGTGGGGAAAAGTGCGCAAACCTCTGTAGATTGTACAAACTAATCATGATTAGCCGTGTCCCCGGTCATGGACATCTTGAGTATCTAGTACTTGAATATCATGTGAATCTCATCATGTTACTTCTAATTAATGTTGTTGGGGTTTAATTGTTCACTTAATTGGGATCGGAATGCTGTCAACCATTCTCGTTGTTTCACAACCACCATGATATTTAAATAAATTTATTCCTTTGAAGTAGGGAAAAACTGGCTTTACGCAAAAACTGTAACCATAGAGCTTTCCACCAGCCATATATGCATATAGTATAGTTGTTTCATTCCATTACTCTCTATGTGTTACATTGCCAGCATATTCCATGTGCTGACCCGTTTTCGGGCTGCAACTTCTCATGTTGCAGATTTTTCAGACGACGAGTAAGGTGCTTTTAGGTCGTGGTTCTATACTCAGTGATGCCGTTGGAGTTGATGGACCCATTTATCTTCCGAGTCTTCCGCTGTTATCGTTATTTGATGGCCTTAAGCCATATTTATTGTAATAAGTTCTCTGAGACAACGATGTAATAAGTGTGTGATTGCCACTCTGCTATAAATCCTTTGTTGTACTGTGTGGTGTCAGCATTACTGATCCAGGGATGACACCGGAGCACAGTAGACTTGATCCATTCAGGTCGGGTCGCCACATCCCAATTGACTCAAAGAATAGAGCTATGCTCCCCGGCAACGGCGCCAGAAAATAGTCTTGATAACCCACAAGTATAGGGGATCGCAACAGTTTTTGAGGGCAGAGTAATCAACTCAAATTTATTGATTCGACTCAAGGGGAGCCAAATAATATTCTCAAGTATTAGCAGCTGAGTTGTCAATTCAACCACACCTGGGTAACTTAATATCTGCAGCAAAGTGTTTAGTAGCAAAGTAATATGATAGTAGTGGTAACGGTGGTAAAAGGTAATGGTAGCAAAAGTAACATTATTGGTATTTTGTAGTGATGATAATAATAGCAACGGAAAACTAAAAAAAGCGAAGAACAATATATGGAAAGCTCGTAGGCAATGGATCGGTAATAGAGAATTATGTCGGATGTGGTTCATCATGTAACAGTCATAACATAGGGTGACACAGAACTAGCTCCAATTCATCAATGTAATGTAGGCATGTATTCCGAATATAGTCATACGTGCTTATGGAAAAGAACTTGCATGACATCTTTTGTCCTACCCTCCCGTGGCAGTGGGGTCCTATTGGAAACTAAGGGATATTAAGGCCTCCTTTTAATAGAGTACCGGACTAAAGCATTAACACATTGTGAATACATGAACTCCTCAAACTACAGTCATCACCGGGAGTGGTCCCGACTATTGTCACTTCGGGGTTGCCGGATCATAACACATAGTAGGTGACTATAGACTTGCAAGATAGGATCAAGAACTCACATATATTCATGAAAACATAATAGGTTCAGATCTGAAATCATGACACTCAGGCCCTCGTGACAAGCATTAAGCATAGCAAAGTCATAGCAACATCATTCTTAGAACATAGTGGATACTAGGGATCAAACCCTAACAAAACTAACTCGATTACATGATAAATATCATCCAACCCATCACCGTCTACTGAGGGAGTCCTGAGGGAGTCCTGGATTAGGGGGTCTCTGGACAACCCGACTATCTCCATTGGCCGGACTATTAGACTATGAAGATATGGGATTGAATACTTCGTCTCGTGTCCGGAGGGGACTCTACTTGGCGTGGAAGGCAAGCTAGGCAATATGGATATCTCATCCTTTGTAACCGACCTTGTGTAACCCTAACCTCTATGGTGTCTATATAAACCAGAGGGTTTTAGTCCGTAGGACGACATACAATCATACCATAGGCTAGCTTCTAGGGTTTAGCCTCTCTGATCTCGTGGTAGATCTACTCTTGTACTACCCATATCATCAATATTAATCAAGCAGGACATAGGGTTTTACCTCCATCAAGAGGGCCCGAACCTGGGTAAAACAATGTGTCCCCTGCCTCCTGTTACCATCCGGCCTAGACGCACAGTTCGGGACCCCCTACCCAAGATCCGCCGGTTTTGACACCGACATTGGTGCTTTCATTGAGAGTTCCTCTATGTCGTCGCCATTAGGCTTGATGGCTCCTACTATCATCAATAGCGATGCAGTCCAGGGTGAGACTTTTCTCCCCGGACAGATCTTCGTGTTCGGCGGCTTTGCACTGCGGGCCAATTCGCTTGGCCATCTAGAGTGGATTGAAAGTTACACCCCTGGCTACCAGGTCAGGTTTGGAAGCTTAAACTACACGACTGATATCCGTGGAGATTTGATCTTCGACGGATTCGAGCCTCTGCCTCGTACGCCACGCGGTCACGATGAGTATGACTTAGCTCTCCCATCGGACAGGGTTAAGGGGATCGCACCGGCAGCCGCTCCGACCCTCAATTCGGAGCCAGTTGCGCCTTCCACGGATGGGTGGATGGACCCTGCCACGGAGGCCTTACCCTCAGCGGCGATCGAGCCGAACATCGACCTTACATTGCAAGAGAGCCGTGTTGTTAAGCTGCCGGCTCCTTCTCCGGCCAAGGACTCCGAACCGCCTACGCCCGTTCCTATCGAATCTGATTGGGTGCCGATCATGGAATTTACCTTCGTGGATAATTTTCAGTACTCGCCCTTTGGCAACATACTAAACTCGTTAAGGTCTCTCTCCTTATCAGGAGTATCCTGTCCGAACTATGTCCGGCAGGACTGGGATGCGGACGACGAAGAAATTCGCGACCCACCCACCACCCACTTAGTAGCCACTGTCGATGACTTAACCGACATGCTCGACTTCGACTCTGAAAACATCGACGGTATGGACGATGATGCGAGAGACAAAGAGGAACCACTGCCCATAGGGCACTGGACGTCCACCTCATCACATGACGTATACATGGTGGACACACCAAAGGAAAACGATGACGAGGAACGGAAGGACGCAACGAAGGGCTGTCCCCTCGAGAAGCAGTTAAAGCGGCGGCGTAAGCGCCGCCCCAAATCCCACCTTGGCAGAAATAATGATCATATAGACCCAGCGTTAGAGAAGGGTGAACCACTGCCGGACCACGGCAACGCGGAGAATCAAACCGAACAAACCAACTCTGTCAAGGATAATAGTCCGGAGGACATAACACCGGACAGACGCCCGGAGCAACAAAATGCCCATCAAAGGCTTGTTGCCACAATGTGGAGTCTAAAAAGGCAGAAGCAAAGGCTCAAGGCGGCGCAAGACACACTCCAAATCAGATGGAGTAAAGTACTCAACACAGCAGCGAAGTATGGCGGTAATCGCCTCACCAAGAGCTACCCAAAGCGGAAGTTGCTACCTGAATTCGATGAGGAGGCCTTAGATCCCCCGCAACCAAAAATTAAAACGGCCACCCGGCCGGATAGACGACCTCACAGCCAACATGGAGCGGCAAGCAACGCTGCACAGAAGCCAATACGCGATCCACGCAAGTGCTCGCATCAAAAGGACGGAGCAACTAGATCCATCTATGGACCGCGCAAGCGCTCTCCAGCACACGATGCAACACACCAAACATCCAAACACCACGGCACGCCCAGACACAGGGGCGCCGCACACCCCCTATGTTTCACCGATGAGGTGCTGGACCATGAATTTCCAGAGCGATTCAAACCCGTAAACATAGAGGCATACGACGGAACAACAGACCCTGGGGTCTAGATTGAGGACTATATCCTCCACATCCATATGGCTCGAGGAGACAATCTCCACACCATTAAATACTTACCCCTCAAACTCAAAGGGCCAGCTCGGCACTAGCTTAAAAGCCTCCTCGAAAACTCCATTGGAAGCTGGGAAGAGCTCGAAGACGCTTTTCGGGCAAATTTTCAAGGGACTTATGTCCGACCTCCGGACACAGACGATTTGAGTCATATAACTCAACAGCCCGGAGAGTCCACCCGAAAGCTTTGGAACAGGTTCCTTACTAAAAAGAACCAAATAGTCGACTGTCTGGACGCCGAAGCCTTGGCAGCTTTTAAGCATAGCGTCTGTGCCGAATGGCTTGCCAGACACCTCGGCCAAGAAAAGCCGAGAATAATGGCAGCATTAACAAGCCTCATGACCAGCTTTTGCGCGTGTGAGGATAGATGGCAAGCCAGATGCAGCACCAGTGACCCCGGTACATCCGAAGCTAGAGATGGAAACGGGAAATCACGGTGCAACAACAAGAACAAATGTCGGAATAAAGAAGACAACACGAAGAGCATGACAGTAAATGCCGGATTCAAAAGCTCTCGGCCAAGTCAGCAAAAGCCACCCTCTAAAGGCGCCAGAGATGAACTGTCCAGCCTAAAAAAATTCTGGACCAAGTATGTCAGATCCATAGCACCCCTGGTAAACCCGCTAATCATACCCACAGAGAATGTTGGGTCTTGAAGCAGTCCGGCAAGCTCAACGCCGTACACAAGGGGGAGGATACACCAAGCGAACACGAGGATGAGCCTCCCATGCAAGACACAGGGGAACAAAAGAAGTTTCCACCAGAAGTCAAAATAGTCAACGTGTTACACGTGATCAAGGGAAGCAAAGCAGCACTCCCAGAGAAACATGCCCAAGGGCCTATGACAGTGAAGTCCTACCACTGGCCATCTCAAACAATCACTTTCGTCCATCGAGATTACTCAGCAAGTATCCGGTGTGCAAGATGGGCTGCCCTGGTATTAGACCCAATAATTAACGGATACCACTTTACACGAGTCCGGATGGACGGTGGCAGCAGTTTAAACCTGACATACCAGGATACAATCCGCGAAATGGGGATAGACCCAACGAAAATCCGCCATAGCAACACTACCTTTAAAGGAGTAACGCCAGGCCCAGGGGCTCACTTCACGGGCTCTCTACAACTACAAGTTATATTCGGCTTCCCCGATAACTTCAGTAGCGAGCATTTAACCTTCCACATTGCTCCGTTCCAAAGTGGTTATCAAGCACTACTTGGACGCGAAGCTTTTGCTCGCTTTAATGCAATACCGCATTACGCTTCCCTCACGCTCAAGATGCTCGATCCACGTGGCATCATTACAGTGAACGGAAATATTGAGCGATCTTTGCGTGCCGAAAAGAAAGCGATTGCCTTAGCAGTCGCACACTAAAAACGGCCTCACCAACTAAAGCATTTGATAGGTCGTCAAGACCACAGACACGGTTAGACGAGTCCGGCACAGCTATATGTAATTCATACCGGATTGAGGTCCACACCCCTATTACAAATACAAGCGGCTCAACGCGCGCAGAGAAGTGGCAATTTTTACTCATTTTTAATTATACATGGTTTCTTTAAAAAACCACCTTTTTTGCATGACAACTTTTTCACCTAACTTCCTCTCTTTTACAGATGACCATCGTGCTACACTCGTCCAGGATACGACACAACAGAGACACAGGCGCGGACGTGCAGTAGGGACCTTCTCCAAGGATTCTTTTTAGATTAAGACCCTGCGTAAACCTTTTTTACTGTCTCTTGTTGATACACATCGCTCGAATTCTCAGCACAATTGAGAAGGATGCTGACGTCTTGGCATGTTGCCAAGTCAGAATAATGCACATACCTGGACACAAGGGGCTTGTTACAAAGGGCACTATTTAGGCCCAGTTTATACCATAAAGACCGAATACCTTAGGGAGTGTTCGGCATCGCGAGTTTGGCCTTATATGCATCAGCTCTGAATCATTGTCTTTGGTCAAATGTTGGGTTTTCCCGGCTGTTGTGTTTTGGTGCCTTACGTTCCGCTTTATCGGCTAAGGCAGCACCAGGAGAACTACTGCTATTGTGCCCTGGTTCATCTGGACAACCACCTTAGTAGAGAAAGCCGAAAACTGACTGTCATGATATAGCGTGAGACTGGTCAACCACTCGATGACCTATCGGAATGTTAGAATTCCTCCGCCTTAACGAAGGGCCGTTTTCCGGCCAGGCATGTACGCACCCGGAGATCGGGAGAGTGCGGAGCCACGAGGGGCTACCTAGTAGCCCCACTGTCAAACTCCTATGGCTAAGTGAAAGTGTTAAAGCTTATAGTCCGGTTGCCTCGTTTGCTGCGCTATCACCTCCTTAATAGGACCAAGACGTTGGGTTAAGTGTGAACACGCGTTTTTTGCGAGCACCTCCGCACTATATGCGTGAGGGTTGAAGCCGATGACTGCAATCTTTCAGGTTATATACATATATACATAAACGGCCGCACAGGAGGCATCATATTACTTTCCGGCAAAAGTATAAATACAGCCTTACTATATTTCACAAAAACATTGTGTTTACAATGGCAATACATGTCACTCAAACATAATATTCTTCGCGCACTGGGACTCTATCAAACGAGC